>NW_017721133.1:0-1041 GCF_001865875.1 Lupinus angustifolius | reverse complement strand
TTATGATTAGGATTATGATTAGGATTAGGATTAGGATTAGGATTAGGATTTGGATTAGGATTAGGATTAGGATTATGATTAGGATTAGAATTAGGATTAGTATTTGGATTAGGATTGGGATTAGGATTAGGAATAGGAATAGGATTAGGATTAGGATTAGAATTAGGATTAGGATTATGATTAGGATTCAGATTCGGATTAGGATTAGGATTAGGATAGCATTAAGATTAAGATTAAGATTAGGATTATGATTAGGATGATGATTTGGATTAGGATTAGGATTAGTATTAGGATTAGGATTCAGATTCGGATTAGGATTAGGATTCAGATTCAGATTAGGATTAGGATTAGGATTAGGATAGGATTAGGAATAGGATTAGGATTAGGATTAGGATTAGGATTATGATTAGGATGAAGATTAAGATTTGGATTAGGATTAGGATTAGGATTAGGATTAGGATTCAGATTAGGATTAGGAGTAGGATTAGGATTAGGATTAGGATTAGGATTACGATTAGGAATATGATTAGGATTAAGATTTGGATTAGGATTAAGATTTGGATTAGGCTTAAGATTTGGATTAGGCTTAGAATGAGGATTAGGAGAGGATTAAGATTACGATTAGTAGTCAAATTAGGATTAAGATTAGGATTAGGATTAGGGTTAGAATTCGGATTAGGATTAGGACTAGGATTTGGATTATGATTAGGATTAGAATTAAGATTAGGATTAGGATAAGGAAGCGAAAGAATCAACCAGCAAAGGCAAGAATAACAAGGATCGCTTCACTTGCCACGAGTGTGGAAAAGTAGGACACATGAGATTTCAGTGTCTAACATATCTAAAGAAGGTTGATTCAGAGAAAAGCACTCCCAGGGATTTCAAGTCCAAGAAAGCTTACATCGTGTGGGATGTACCTGAGGAGGAAACGACATCAAGCACCTCTAGTGAGGAGGAGTCAGCAAAGCTATGTCTGATGGCTAGATCTGACAACGATGCAAATTCAGACTCACACGAGGACAATCATGAGGTATATTCTGA
>NW_017721132.1:0-268 GCF_001865875.1 Lupinus angustifolius | reverse complement strand
TGCATGCATGAGTCTTAAAGAGTTGAAACCAATCTACTACCTGAAAATCAATTTTTATCGTGTTTAATCGATTACCTGGGCATTAGCTTTTGAAAATTCAAATTTTACATTGGTTTAATCAATTAAACCTGCCCGTTAATCGATTAAAACCAGTATTTTAAAGGCAGACAACAGCTCGGTTTTATACTTTTTCGGCGTTTTCTCAACCTCCTTTATGCTTTGAGTCTCTGAATCAGTAACCCAACTAATCCAAGTGCACTAAGGTAGG
>NW_017721131.1:0-514 GCF_001865875.1 Lupinus angustifolius | reverse complement strand
AACTGACCAAAGCTGGGTCGTTATCTGTTGAGAACAGGCTGTTGCATTATGTTATTGCTTACATTCTAGTATGGAGGAACACAAATCACGCCACAGACTACTGTTAATGATTTGCGTTTCATGTATGCTGTAAAGAATAATGTAATGATCAACTGGCCTGAGGAGATTTTGAAAATCATGAACAATGTGTCGTTGTCTCAGTCGAACCTGCTTCCCTATAGTATTTTCATTTCACGCATTGTGGATTATCTACACATTGATATTTCTGACACCATCATTGTTGAGGACACCGCCAAGGATCATCTGGTTGGTGAAAGCCTCATTCATAAAAGGGGCATATACAAGTATGGTACTACTTGGCAATATCAGGAGGACTACACTACTTTTGATCTGGGTTTGTCCGATAATGATGATCAGGGTGACATGGGTAATCAGAATGCTACAACTCAGGGGGAGTCTTCTGGAACAGCACCTCAGAACTCTGCTTTTGGTTTAGCTCAGATGGAAGCTATGG
>NW_017721130.1:0-14741 GCF_001865875.1 Lupinus angustifolius | reverse complement strand
AGGAAGGGAGTCAAACCATAGAATAAGGGTCTTTGGGTTCAAGTGAATGTCTAAGTGTTGTAATTGGAAGAAGTGCTTGTAAGACTTTGTTTCAATTATAGTGAAGGAAATCTCCCAAATCAGCCGGGAGGCCTGGATGTAGTTTGCGGTGGACAAGCAAACGAACTAGGATAAAAATCGTGTTGCAGGATTTCTTTTTTTTTCTCTCTCTCTCTTTATTGCATTTAATCGGTTAACTTGTATAGTAGAATTAATTGCTATATTATGTATATTTGCTATATTGTTAATACTCTGATAATTCTGTAAGCTCT
Source organism: Lupinus angustifolius (assembly GCF_001865875.1). Classification (NCBI taxonomy): domain Eukaryota; kingdom Viridiplantae; phylum Streptophyta; class Magnoliopsida; order Fabales; family Fabaceae; genus Lupinus; species Lupinus angustifolius. The sequence goes on along the minus strand of NW_017721130.1, from coordinate 14,430 downwards.
GTGTGTTAATTTCATTATCGGTTAATTGTCGTGCAAGTAATCGAATCTGCCTAAGCTTACTGTTTCTGTTTTAATCGATTAAATCCAATCCGTTAATCGATTATCCACATTCTTTTAATCGATTAAATAGGGGTGATTCAGCATTAAGTGTTGAGTTTCGAAAAGCGGATATTCTAACTGCTACACCTCTTCAACCCCCCTTCTAGGTGTATTGTAACCACTGATACCTAACAGTGAATAGGTGCACCGTTGCTCGATTAACAAACAGATTTAAAAAATTCACTCATTATTTAATCGATTAGCACCTACTATAATTGATTAACTCGTTCTGCAGATAATCGATTAACTAAAGAACCTAATCGATTATTCAGTTCTTGTTATATGAAAAATAGTTTTCTTTGATCTCCAAGATTACCAAGATTTAACTAAACTTATATACATTCTTATAGATGATTAAGAACAGTAAATGCATAAAAAAGAATATGCAAATAACTCAGAATGATATGCATGTCAAGTTATGTAAATCATCAAATACAGAAACGTAAAAAGTTAAGGGTTGATAAGAATGAGACACAACTTTTATCATGGTTCGTTTGCGGGTCTACTTGCAAACTACATCCATGCCTCCCCTTCTGATCTTGGGAGATTTTTCTTCACTATTGGAAAGCAAATGTTTCTTACAAATACAATTCCAATACAATACACAAGAACTCTCTTCTTGCATCCGTTAAGCCCTATACCCGGTTTGACCACTCAACTCGCCTACTAGGATACCAAATCGTTCACGATTCTGGCCCCAGCCGATTTCTTGCTCTACCCAAGACTTCTTGCCTTGTGAAGACAATCACTATTACCTAACCACAACTAGAGTTTTCCTAAACCAACTTTCTTACTAAACATGCCAAGAGAATATGTTTACGCATTGTCTAAATCTTTCAAGTTATTAATGCACCTATGCGTGCAGAATAATCACTCTTCTAGATTCTAAGAACCCTTCTACAAATCTCACAACTTAGAATTTAGAAAATGTGTGATGCAAGGTTACATTACAAAGATATGACAATGAAGCTCTTTGGAAATATTTCTAAAGATTCTCCCTTTTCTCTTTTTCAAAAGAACAGTTTGAAAATCTCTTACAATTATGAAAGTGAAAGAGCAGTGATTTTCAAAACAATGTGAAATCTGTTTTTCGTGAGTGTGTTCCAACTTCTGTGGATGTATGTTATTTTCTAAAGAAATATGAAAAAATATGGATTCATATACAATTTTGTATTCTGTTGTAGATAATCAATTATCACCAAACTTAATTGATTAACGATTCTTTAAAATATAAGAAACCAAAAGTTGTAACAATCCTTAATCGATTAAACCCATACTTAATTGATTAACAGATTCCCAAAATTTCAATGCTTAATCGATTAAAATATCTCTTAATCGATTAAAGATTTTTCAATAAGATATTTCAATGTTATAAGAACCTCCTACATGATTTCTAAAAGTATGATGCATGACTTTGAATGATGTATGATTTAAAACTCTTTTTAAATGCATCAAAATAATATGATCATGTATGTATGCATGTGCATGTAAATCATGTATGTATGTATGTATGTATGTATGTATGGATGGATGGATGTATGTATGGATGTATGTATGTATGGATGTATGTATGTATGGATGTATATATGTATGTATGTATGGATGGATGCATGTATGTATGTATGTGTGTATGTATGTATGTATGTGTGTATGTATGTATGTATGGATGGATGCATGTATGTATGTATGTGTGTATGTATGTATGTATGTATGTATGTATGTATGTGTGTATGTATGTATGTCTTATTTTTGTTATGATTGATTTTAGCTTGTGAGATTTCCATTAGAGTTCATCCTAGCCTAGACTCTTTCTAAGAAAACATCTTAAGACCTAATAAAGATATAAAACACTCAACCTCTAGATCTTCTTGAATGCTTTATCTTGTATAAATCTTGAGTCTTGACTTTATTGTTTACTTTGTTGTTTCTTGATTTGTTCATCCCTTCAAGCTTGTCCTTGATATACAATCTTTGTTGTCGATCTTTGTCTTTATCAAGCACTGCTTTCCATCAACTTTTGTCTTCATCAAAATCTATGTGATGTGTGTTTGAATACACAATCTGCTCATTAATGCATGCTTCCATCTTTAATATTTGTGTTGTATGAATGCTATGAAATTCTCATGTTTGTTAATTCTATAACTTTTCAAATTAGATTGAGTTGTCATTGGTACTCATTGTTATTGATCCATTGCATCCTCAACACTTAATTGTAGATTGCTTTTTGTGGGGGATGATGCTGTTCATTCGCACTAGAGGATGATGATTAATTCTATTTTAGGTGGTAAGGTGCTTTTATTTTTTTCAAATATTGTACATGTTAGCATATTTAGAATCCATAAGTTGTTACAAGTTTAATGAAAATAAGCTATACAAACAAGAGGCCTTAATTCATACATGGATAAAGAATACAAATGTGTGATTGAATTTTCGTGTTGTGGATGGAATGGTGGGAGTTGGTTTTAAATAACAAAACATATTAGAGAACCAACATACAACCATTGACCATCCAAAGAAATTGTCCTAGTGTATGGTCTTAATTTGTGGTCCTCCAAAAATTGCTATAGTGTCAATCATGTAATAGGGAATCCGATCCATGAACCTTATGCTTCTTTTATCTTTTCCATCATCCCAAAAGTGCCCAGTATTAACTCATTGTCTTATGCTTTTGAGAGACCTTCCTTTTTTATTTTGTCCCTAAGTTTTTCTTTGACCGCCCTTTTGGGTTTTCAAACTAATGTGAATTAATCATTTTTTAAGAATGTTAATGCACAACATGTTCGTTCTAGCAAAGCATATGTAGTCCCTCACTTAGTGAACTTCTTACTTATATAGTATATGGCTTGCTCTTTTATGCTGATTCATCATCCCATAGAGTCATCTAGCACTATTAGGTGCATTAAAAGAAGTCGACCAAGTACTGGAGGCATCAATATTGGGGGTTTGGTGAAATATTGCTTTATACTTTCAAAGGCTTTACGGTAATCGTCATTCCATCTAACTGCCTGAATTATTCTTAATAGCTTGAGGATTGGTTCACATATAGTCGTTTGCTGAGAGATGGATCTGGGTATGTAGTTCAACCGCCCTAAGAAACCTCTGACTTCTTTTTCAGTTTGGGGTGCTGACATTTCCATGATTTCTTTGACCTTTTCAAGATATACTTTAATTCCTTTATGGCTGACAATGAAACGAGGACTCGTCCTTATTTAACCCTGAAGCTACACTTTGTTGGATATAGCTTGAGGCTATACTTCCTGAGTCGTTCAAATAACTTCCTTAGATTCTCTTAATGCTCTACTTCTGATTTGGATTTGCATATGATGTCATCCACATAGATCTCCACCACCTTAGGCATTATGTCGTGGAAAAGTGCTACCGTGGCTCTCTAGTACATGGCCATAACATTATTCATACCAAAAGGCATGCCTAGATAGAAAAAGGTTCCCCACGGGGTGATGAAAGTTGTTTTATCCACAGCCTTAGAAGCCATCTTGATCTGATGATTAGCCAGAATACCCATCCATGAAGTAGAGAACTGCATGGTCTATAGTGATGTCGACCAAGACATCTATATGGGGTATTAGGAAATCATCCTTTGGGCTAGCCTTGTTCAAATCTTGGTATTCGACATAGATCTTGAGGTCGCCTCCTTTCTTTGGTATTGCTACAACATTAGCCACCCATCCTGGATATATGGGGACTATCATCAACCCAACGTCTAGCCATTTCTCCACCTCCTCTTTATCCTTTAAGGAAATCTCTGGCTTTATCCTCTATAGCTTCTACTTAACCAGATGGGAATCTGGCTTCACTAGCAGCTTGTGTTCCACTATATATCTATCCAGACCAGGCATATCGATGTATGGTCAGGCAAAAATATCTTTGAACTCGTGCAGAAGTTGAATCATCTTTTTGCACTCTTCTTCTTTCATCATTGTACCTACCTTCAGTTCCTTCTTGTCGTCCTTTGTTCCTAAATTTACTCGCTCAATGGGCTCTTCAAGAGACTTAATCTCTCTGGACTCTTGCTCAACCATCCTCAACAACTCTAGTGATGTGTCCCATTCTTCATCATTATCTCGTCCGTCGAGCTGATTAATTGGATGATCCTGATTGTATGTGTGGCTAATAACATGGTTATTATTTTTGGGGTTAATGTCGGATCTGCATTAGGTTGATGGTATGATTAGTTTTATTGTTTTTTTGGGGTTTTCATGGTTTTACCTATTTTTTAGTGGGTGTGCATGTCTAACAATATGAAGAATATAATGAAACACGAAATATGAAGAAAGAAATACATTTTATTGAATTCAACAACATGTACTACTCAATGAAACATAAATAGGTGTCCTTATTCGAAAAGAAAGAAAAAAAATTCAATAGCTTTTGACATGGCTAATGGATCCTAGCATCTTATTACATTGCATCCAAAATCACTTGTGGAGATGCGCCTTCCTCTATCCAGTTGTTGAGAGTGGTGCTTGGAAGTCACTGAACAACATAATCTGCCCAATCTTCTGAATCATCATCTCCTACAACAACAATCATTCTTGGTTCCAAGCCTAAACTAATGAAGTTTCGACCAATGTGCGGGATGGGCATCCCTCCAGCTTTATACTCCTACTACCCTAGGCGTGACATCCTTCCTTTCCTCTTCCCTTTAGCAGTTCTTTCCCTGTCTTCCCAAGTGGGTTTGTATCCTAAGCGATACTGATCCTTTATGTATCGTGGTAAAACTATGTTTTCTCTTCCTTGGCCAAACTTTCAAAGTCCTCTCCCTACTTGATAGCCTTTTTTAACATTACTCTTGACATCATTAGCGATGCTTCCGAAGGTTAGGGCCTTAGTGTGGGTGTCCCCCTCCAACAAATGAGGCATTGGCAATCTCTAGTGTTTGGAAAGATGTTCCAATAACTCCCTCTATTGATTTGATGTATGGAGTGTCAAGAGATATCGACACCAATATATCATCTTCCCCGGAACGGTGAAGAGCTTCCCATCCACTATGAATTTAACTCACTGGTGCAATGTAGAAGGCACAACCCTTCAAACTTGGATCCATGGCCTTCCCCATAAATAAGTGTAACTAGGATTTATGTCCATGACGTGGAATACTATCTGAAAAATGTAGGGCCCTATTTTTATAGGTAACTCCATTTCCCCCATGACATCTCTGTTTGACACATCAAACGCCTTCGCCGCCATAGAGCTTAGTCTCATGTATGACGCATCCACTAGAAACCTGGTTAATGTCCTTTTCGACATGACATTAAGGATGAGCTGTTGTCGATAAGAACCTTGCCAATTAAATAATCATGATATATTACAGAGATGTGCCTAGGGCTGGTGTGCCATATCCCTTCAGAAGGTATTTCTTGATCACTTAAGGATATGTAGTTATCAACCACAATATTATTGATGATATTATAGAGCTTGTCAATGGTTATGTCATGACTAACATGTGTCTGATTCAGTATTTTCAACATCAAATACATGTGGGTCTCAGAACTCTTTAGCAATGATAGGATGAATATCATGGGTGGAGTGCAGTTTAACAGGTCCATAACCTTATATTTGATCTCCTTTATGAATTTCAAGAATTCTAAAGCTTCCTCATTGGATATTCCCCTTTATCTTCAGGCGTAAACAATAGCTCATTCATATTTGCTTCACTTCATCCTCTATAGGGATGCATACTTCCCCCTCCCATTTGTCCTTAGCTGGGACTTTTCATAATCTAGGGGAACATAGACATGTCCGCTTCTGGTTATTCGATTGCCCATATGTCTCCGAATTCTTTGAACTATAGATCCACGATACAGCTTTGTCCGACTTATAATATTAGGGTTCTGGTTTCTCCTTTGTTGTCAGCCTTAGAACGAGCTCCATCGTCCTTATGACTTGCACTTATTGATGGTGTTATGGGTGTGCATGAACACTATCACAAATATTCAACATATGTTCATAATGGGTGATTAATGGCCTCACAACTGTTCTCCTATTATGTTCGCCCCTTGTAGTGTCATTCACAGTTGAATATGAAGATCATCTTTTTATCATGATCAATCTTATATCTACCATCTTTTGTAGTAAGAGCTTAAACTCTGAACACTCTTCTAGAATGTGGCCCACTACACCATGAATTTCACAATTGTTTGGGTCTTCATCTTCCACTAGCCTTTCCATCATCTCACTAATGAGTGTGAAATTATGCTACATTTGCATTGCATTTAACTTGCATTGTAGGACATAATTAGGATTTTAGGATTGTTTATAGCTTTTATTTCACTTTGTTCGGGATGAGCGAGTATTTTTGGCTATTTTGTGCAGTTTGAATGGATTGAAGCCAAAAAGAGTAGAGATTGGGTGAAATAAATATGGAAATCAGTGTTGAGGCATTGAGAAGCCCAATTGAAGGTACAAAAGAAGTCACCATGGAGCCTGGATCAAAGAGAAACAACTTGAAGTAAAGGCACGAAATACACCGAGGCCATGTTTGCACCCATTGTCGTGTTCCACTATCCACGGGCCGTGTTTCATCACCCACGACCATGCATCACTGATTTTGAGCCCAGATCATGTTCTAATCCGTGTCCACCACCCACGTGCCATGTCCCAGGTCGTGGCCACCACCCACGGTCATGTGTCATCCAGAATGCTGAAAACCACCCTTTGGAGGCCACGATCCATGACCAGGCTGTGTCCCACACCCATGACCGTGGATGACAGATTTGTTCCTATTTTTATGATTTTTACAGATTTGTTTTGATGGGCTTAACCTGATCTCTTGTAATTATGATAAATAAGGGATCTCCCTCAATGGTTAAACACTTTACACTTTATATTACAATTCTATAATTTAGAATTTGGTATTATCTTCTCCATTATGAGTGAGTAATTCCCTTTGTTTTTGGGATTAACATATATGCCCTTTTATATTCAATAAACACTTGTTCTTACTTCTATTTCATTGAGTGTTGTGATTTCAATCATTAAACTGAGTTTTATTTGTGTTAGTTGTCTAGCCAACAAATTACACCTCTTAGATATATTCGGGAAGGAAAGAGAGGTGAACCCAACTCTTCGACCATTCAGTAAAGGATTCTATTGATATCGTACCATGAGAGTAGGTGTGACTTCAATTGAGAACATGTGTCAGAGCTCGAGAGAAGATGACAAATATCAAAGAGCAATTCACCCTTACAACTTAAAGTTCAAGAAAAAGGAGCAAAACAAAGATTTGGGAGTGTAAAGGTGGTAAACCTTATGCTAGGAACTCTTCCTAAATTAGATTTCAATCCGTTTTAATATTTTCATAATTATTCTTGTCAATTGTTCAATTGTTTGAAATTCAATTTTATTCCTTATTTGAGTTAAGTATAAATTAATTTTTATAATTAAAGGAATGTTCCTGTCCTCATGAGATCGATATTTTATTACTTGATGACATAATCGTGCACCTGAGATTTTCCTTATCAAGTTTCTGGTGCCGTTGCCAAGGATTGTGTCAAAATTTCTTTAATTCTCAATTAATTCATTACTTTAGTCTAGTGTATTACATGTATTCCATTATCTTGGTACCTCTGCAGGTTGCCCATTTTATTTATGCAAAGTTTGAATTACTACTCAGAGCCAGAAAGGACTTTCCATAAAATAAGAAGGCAACAAAGAGAAAGAGCAAGAGAAAGACGTGCGCGTGTACAAACGATGGCTGAACGCGATGGAAAACCACTTTGTGATGATGCAGCCCCTAATGCTCGTAGTTCACGTCCTGGAATAATCCACTCAACTATTGAGTTAGAGAACTTTTCTTTGCAATTTGCTTTAATCCAAATGGTGATGCAAAACCAATTTGGAGGAGAAGCTCATGAAGATCTTAATGCCCATATTGATAAGTTCTTGGAATTCTATAAGTCTGGAAGGATCCATCGGGCTTCTGAAGATGCCATTCGTCTCCACATGTGTCCATATTCCCTTAGAGACAGAGCCAAGACGTGGCTAAGAAATCAAAATGCTGAAATTCAAGCAACATGGCGAACATTGGAGGAGGTTTTTCTTAACAAATACTTTCCTCCTTCCCAAACTATGCACTATAGGCACCTCATCCAAAACTTCAGTCAAAAGGATGGGGAGTCAATTGCTGAGGCCTAGAAAAGATTAAATGAGCTGACTAAAGCTTGGCCTCATCATGGTATTCCACCTTGGATGCTAGTTCATAACTTCTAAAGTGGGTTAGACTTTCAATCACAATAATTGTTGGACTCTTCAGTAGGTGGTGCCTTTATGTGCAAAGGAATTGATGTTGCTTCAAAGAGACTCTGGTACATAATATTGAGACAATCACATGGAGAAAGTAATGTCCATGCTAGAGAACCTTTCTCAAAGGTTTGGAAAGCTAGAAAAATACCATGCTAATGCTACTGGGTCTACTTCAACATGTGAGGGGTGTGGAGCAAATGGTCATGAGTGGTCCAAATGCGAACACTTCACTAAACCTGAACATGGAGCATTGGTCAATGAACAACTTCAATCGTGAAATTATTATGACTACTAGGAGAGGAGCGAGCAACAATTCAACCCACCATATACATGTAGAACAATCCCAACCTTTCTTGGAGGAGCAACAATACTCTGAATCATCAATATCATGATGGACCAGGTAATAGGAAACCTCCAACAAGGTTCCATAAGTACAATCTTTATTATTGATCTTACTTTTAAAACATTAATGGATGATTAGGAAAAAAATGCTTTCTAACCAAAATAAATTTCATGAAGATCAAGCCATGATTAATAAAAGTTTTTCAAACATGCTCAATGACTTGAATTGTAAAATAGAAAATCTGACCATACACGGTAAAATACTGGAAACACAAATTGCCCAATAAGCTAGTAATCATAATAATAAAAAAAGAATGTTTCCAAGACAACAAAAAAAATCCAAATAATGAACATCGTAAAGCTGTGAAATTAAGGAGTGGAAAAGAACTAAGTGATATTTCTCAAACGAGGAAAAACACACAAGCGGAAAAGGAACATACTGAGACACAACCCCCTGAAGGGGAGCAAAATTTTGAAAATGTGTCTAAGTATATAGCTTCGCCACCATATGTACCCTCAGTTCCTTTTCCCCAAAGATTAGCAAAGGAAAAATTGGAAAATAAATTTGGAAATTTTTTGGATATTCTGAAGAAATTGTATATCAGCTTGCCCTTCACTAAGGCACTGTAGGAGGTGCTTGTATACACAAAATTTCTTAAGGATATTTTATCTAAGAAAAGAAGATTAGAGGATTATAAAACAATTGTTTTAATTGAGGAGTGTAGTGCTTTAATTCAAAATAAATTACCTCCTAAATTAAAAGATCCTAGTAGTTTTTCTATCATGTGTTTAATTGGAAACACTAGTTTTGATCATGTCTTATGTAACTTGGGGGCAAGTGTGAGTTTCATGCCCTTATCCGTGTTCAAAAAATTGGAAGTGAGTGATCTAAAATCCACTACTATATCACTTCAATTAGCGGATAGGTCAGTTAAATTCCATATAGGCATCTTGGAGGATGTTCCTATTAAAGTTTGGAAATTTTTATTCCAGCAAATTTGGTAATACTAGAGATGAAAGAGGATTCACAAATCCCAATCATATTAGGTAGACCCTTTTTGTCTATCGTTGGTGCTATAATTGATGAAAAAAGGGAAATATTTCCCTAAGCGTAGGGGATGAAAAGGTTGAATTTGATATTTCTAAATTTATTAAACAACCTTGTCTTGAGGACTCATGTTGTAGGGTTGATATGATGAACCAAGTTGTGAAAGAGGAAGCAGCTATAGTGCAATCTAAAGATCCCTTAGGGAGATGCATGGTAGACGGTGACACTTAGGATGTTGACGAGGAAGTGGGTGAGATTATTGAATTTCTGAATGCAAGCCTAATACTTGCTCACAACCTACAAGATGAGAACTTGAAGGTGATGCCCAAATCTAAAGACTGGGAGAAGGGAAATCACCTAAGATTGAATTAAAAACACTTCCCTACATCCTCAGGTATGAAATTATTGGACCCAATTCATCTTATACAGTTGTTGTTAATGCTAAATTAAATAAATTGGACACTAAAAAATTGTTAAGGGTCATGAAAATGCATAGAAAGGTAATATGATATACATTGGATGATATAAAGGGCATAAACCCTTCTTTTTGCATGCATAGATTTTTCATGGAATCTAGCCATAAAACTTCAATTGAAAACCAGAGGAGACTAAATCCTAATATGAAATACGTGGTTAGAAAAGAAGTACTGAAACCTTAAGATATTGGGGGTAATATATCCTATATCTGATAGTGAATGGGTGAGCCCAGTTCATGTGGTTTCTAAAAAGGGAGGATTGACTGTTTTGAAAAATGAGAAAAATGAATTCATACCAACTAGAACTGTCACAAGTTGGAGAATGTGCATTTATTATAGAAAATTAAACACAGCCACTAGGAAATATCACTTCCTCTCCCATTCATTGATCAAATGTTTGAAAGGCTTGATACACACAAATATTTCTGTTATTTAGATGGGTACTCATGATTTCATCAAATCCCCATTCACCCTAAAGACCAACAGAAAACTACTTTCACATGTCCTTATGGCACCTTTGCCTATAGGAGAATTCCATTTGGGCTATGTATTGCCCCACCCACTTTCCAAAGATGCATGACTGCAATATTCTCTAATTTTATAGAAAACCAAATGGAAGTTTTTATGGATGATTTTTCTGTTTATGGACTTTCATTTGATAACTATTTAACAAACTTGACAAAAATATTGTAGAGATGTGAGGAAGTAAATCTTGCATTAAATTGGGAAAAATGCCACTTCATGGTGCGTGAGAGTGTTATGTTAGGGCATTTAATTTCATGAAAAGGGATATAGGTGGACAGGGTAAAAATTGTAGTAATAGAAAATATGCCACCACCAATTAAGATAAAAGGTGTTAGGAGTTTCTTAGGCCAAGTGGGATTTTACCGCAGATTCATATAAGATTTTTCAAAAATTGCGAAATCCATTTCAAACCTTGAAATGAAAGATACTGCATTTGATTTTTGTGCTGCTTGTTTAGAATTGTTTTGCAGGTTGAAGGAGGCATTGATCACTACGCCAATCTTGCACTCACCAGATTGGAATCTTCCCTTTGAAGTGATGTGTGATGCTAGTGACTATATAATGGGAGCAGTGTTGGGCCAAAAGAAGGACAAGAAGATGCATGCCATCTACTATGCTACTAGTTGTTGTGTTTGCCTTCGAAAAATTTAGGTCCTATTTAGTAGGTTCTAAGGTTATATTCTACACTAACCATTCAACCTTGAGATACTTGATGAGTAAGAAAGAAGCCAAGTGACGACTCATCTAGTGGATTCTCCTTCTACAAGAATTTGATCTAGAGATTGTTGATAGAAAGGGGACATAAAATCTAGTTGCATATCACTTTTCTCGGCTTGAACATCCAAGTGGAGGGAAGGAGGACATACATATTAATGTTTCCTTTCCTGATGAGCAACTCCTCCTCCTCGCCACTATAGAGGCACCTATGTATGCTGACTTGGTCAACTATTTGGTTAGCAAGATTCTTCCACCTGAAATGACAGTGCAATAGAAAAAGAAATTCTTCTCAGATGTGAAGAAGTATGTTCGAGACGATACTTACCTCTACCGACTCTATGCTGATGGTATTTACAGAAGATGTGTTCCTGAAGAAGAAATGCCAAAGATCCTGAGTTGTTGTCACTCTGCCTCTTTTGGAGGTCATGCCAGTACTTCAAAAACAATAGCGAAGGTATTCCAATGTGGCTTCTTTTGGCCACACATATTTAGAGATGCAAGCAACATTGTTCTCACATGTGATTCTTGCCAAAGGATGGGGAACATATCAAAAAGGCATGAAAAGCTAATGATCCTCATCCTTGAGGTGGAGATATTTGATGTATGGAGAGTTGAATATATGAGACTTTTTCCTACTTCAAACAACAACAAATATATCTTGGTGGCCGTCGATTATGTTTCTAAGTGGGTGGAGACAATTTCATCTCCATAGAATGATGCTAAAACGGTCATCAAATTGTTTACCAAGATCATTTTTCCAAGGTTTAGGGTCCTGAGGCTGGTTATTAGTGATGGCGGCTCACACTTCATTGAAAGACATTTTGAAAACCTCTTGAAGAAGTATGGTGTTTCTCATCGGGTTGGTACCCCTTACTACCCTCAAACAAGTGGTCAAGTGGAAATATCAAATCGTGAGATTAAGAGTATGTTGGAGAAGATAGTGTCTGATGTGAATTCTTTTGGGAAGGTTCTTTTTTTTGTGATTGTTCTTGGATGGTGTATTACATTTGGATGAGATTGCATGAACCATGGCCTAGGCTAGCTTTATTTTGGCCAAGACAAAATGTAGACAAAAGCTTGGCTGAGACAAATTGCTCTTGGACTGAGCCAATTTATGGGTTGTTGTTGTTTGGCCGAGTCAGGATGAAGTCCTTTGCCTAGGCTGGCTGTTCAGACCTTCGCTAGATGTTTCTGGCCTTGTCCAGGTGAGTCTGGTCGAGGCTGGCTGATTCTGGCCTGGTCGGCTGATTCTGACCGATTTGCTGTGTGATCCTGGCCAAATCTAGTTTGGTCTGGCTGGGTCAGAATTGGTTTTGGCCGAGCCAAATTTTGTATGGGCCAATTTTATGTGGGCAACGAAGGTGTATATGTTAGGATAAAAGAAATGGAGTAGAATGAAGGGTGATAGCGCCACAAACAAGTGAGTTGTTTGATAAGCCAAGTGATAATCGTCACAAGGAAGGATCCTTGATAAAATTGACAATTCTTGGTTCAGCCAAGAATGGCTTTTAGAAGCTTTAGCTCAACTAAAGGAACTCAATTCAAACAAAATTCAACTTGTTTATTTCATCATTCAACACACATACATATAGTAGTGGGCTAGCTTGGCCTCCACAAAATTCATAATTGAAATTAAGCCTAATAACTTTCCTAATTAAGATTCCTAAAGCACTACTTCATGGCTAGTCACATAGGATACCTATCTACCATGAATTCTATACAACTACATGGCTATGTTCATGCCACTACACGGCTAGGAAACTTAGTGAATTCCTACACATGCTTATTTGCCTACATTTTTACATTAAAGACACAAATAATGAGTAACATAGGATGCCAATTGTTGTTCTTCAATGTCTTCCACAGTTTGAGTGAGTTCATGGTGTTTTGATGAGCCTTGAATTCCTTTCTTCGATTGATGTCTATGACTATGTTGATTTATGCCTTGATCAAATGGTTAATTCATGAATTAACTCACCCATAAAGTATTCCAAGCCTAGTATGAATGTTGGCTTAGCATAGGATTCCATCTTCAATGGGTCTTCACGGCTAGCATATGTATAATGGGTGCACAACGACTAGAAACATTGTCTTATTTATCCATAAAGATCCTTCAACAAGTAGCATTTATGTTGACTAGCCTTGGATGCTAACCATGGGTGAAATCCACATGAGCCATCTTATAAAGCTTGAGTTCCACGACTTGGATTCCTTTTGAAATGAGCACACAACTAGCTCATGGTCTTGACATGAGTTGAGTTCCAATTCATAAAGACTTCTCTAAGTTTGCTTCACGGTTGGAAAAGAACTAATGAGTCCCATTGGCCCCAACACAATTTAAACATACTAAAAGGGCTCATCAATACATGGTAGCCACATGCCCTCCATCATTTAGTCATAGGGGGTTACATTTTAATGGCACTTCACCCATAAATTAGAAGGCATAATATTTCAATAATTAAAACATGCTGAAAATAATTAAGTCTAAGTGTAAATGGTGTGCAAAATTGCTCATGGGTCCTACTTGACTCATTGGATCGGAATTGGCCAAATTATGGCTAGGCCAAAGTTGCCACGCCTAGTTGGTCATGTTGTGCGCTTGGCTTGGTGCGCCTATGCACCATGATGCACATGGGCCTCAATCAGAATGACCATGCCCCAACGCCTATGTTCCATGCACCCAACGCCTAGTGCTGCTCATGTGTCTCGGTCAGAATAACCTTGTGCTTGGTTGGTGCTCCTGAGCCTCAGTCAGTTCACGCCCAACATTATGGTGCATGTGCCCAAAGCCTTGGTGCATCTAGCCATGCCAAATGGCCCTGCACCTCGTTGGCATGGTCAGATTCTTGGCCTGTCCTAGTGCCTGCTTGACTTGGACAACTTCTTGGCCAAGATCAGATTTTTGGCTCATGGTCATCATGAAGCAATTTATGGACTTAACCTATGGAAATTGGGTCACCC
>NW_017721129.1:0-52075 GCF_001865875.1 Lupinus angustifolius | reverse complement strand
CCCCCCCCCATTAGGTCACATCAGTGTCTAGGAGCAGGAAAGATGGATCCTAAAAGCATGATGATGCTTTATGGGCTTACCATACAACATATAAAACACTTATTGGTATGTCACCATTAAGGTGGATTTATGGTAAGCCCTGCCACCTTCCAGTGGAACTAGAGCATAAGACGTATTGGGCAGTCAAATTGCTATACTTTGATCTAAAAGTTGCTGGAGAAAAGAGGAAATTCCAACTGCAAGACTTGGAAGAACTATGGTTGGATGCATATGAGAATGCTCACACTTACAAAGAAAGAAAAAAAAGATGGCATGACAAACACATACTCCGCAAAGAATTCCACGTAGGAGAACTAGTTCTCCTATTCCACTCCAGGTTGAGGCTCTTTCCAGGGAAGCTAAAATCTAGATGGTCAGGTCCGCTCAGAGTCACCAAGGTCTACCCTTATGGAATAATTTTGATATGGAATGAGAAAAGGGGAAACTTCAAGATGAATGGTCAACGTTTGAAGCATTATCTAGCAGATGAGCGACTAGAGAAACAAACAAACATAGCCCTCTTGGATCTTACATGAGCTACATGTTTCAACTATCAATCTAATGACGTTAAACAAGCTCTTTGTGAGAGGCAACCCAAGTTGGAGGTACATTTTATTTATTTATTAGTTTTAGTGTTTTAGTGTCGGCTTTAGTGCCTCCCTGAGTTTGGAGCCTTTGTAGGGTGGTGGATATAGTGTCGGCCAAAACAAAAATCATAAACTCTAAAAATATAAATAAAAAACAAAAATAATACATGGAGAAGTGCTAACATCGTAATGCCTATTAGTTGCCTCATTCAAATAGGGTATTTGCACCTAGTCCATCTAGGACATATGGGCCATTCAGGACCTTTTTCTTTTCTTTTGTAGGTACTTCTACAACACCCAATAAAGCCAACCACTTATAATCGACACATGAATTAAGGACACTTCCTACTTAACCTGTGAGTTTTCTTTTTCTTTCTCTTATTTTTTAGATTTTTACATTGGGGACAATGTAAATTTCTATTCTTGATGGGATTTTACATTTAGATAGTTCATTCATGTCATGCATACCATAAAGATTTTAATTTTTTTTTTTGAATATTCATATTATCATGCATTAGAATATGTTTCATATCTCATCTACATCTGCTTTATTCTATGTGTTATCTATCTGTTTTAAATGAAAAAGTAGACATGAATGATTATTGTTGATCTGTGATCCCATTCAAGTAATTTTTTTTGATAAAATAATAACATGAAAAACATTAGATTTGACAATTGTGAATTAAATTTGGTTAAATAGAGGTCTTTGTTTCATAACATTTGTTGAATGAACCAAATGTGAGAAACTTGGGCCAAACACAAGAAAGGTTCTGATTTGAATTGACAATAGTATAAAAACCCTTTTTCTTTCATGAGTGCATAATTTTCTACTATTGTACATTCAAGAACTTGATTTGTGTCCGTTTCAAGATTGAAGTCTGTTTATATGTATTAAAATGATATAGGCAATTAGGATTTTTTCCTTTTGATCTTCAACCGCTTCTTATAATCATTGAAAACTCATTAGTTGCCCACTTTTGAGCCTGGAATTTAATGATTTTTCATAGCTACTCAAATGAGGGTTTGGGGTAATTTGGGATGTTTGGTTGAAGCAATGGCAAAGGTAAAAACGACATGTATAGTGAATGAAACCATCAAATTGTGAAAATAAAAAAAATCATCAATTCTCTTTTAGAAAAAATAATAAGAATGAATAAAAAAATGAAAAAAATAATACAAAGTATACTAAAGGAGAAATAATTGAAAAAGTATATTGTAAAAAGTAGGGTTGATCAAAACAAGATCATATGATAAAGTAAGGCCTATTAAGAGAATCACAATGCATCAATCATATGTCTAAAAAGTTTAATTATTTTGGGAAACATTTGCAAGCCTTTTGAAGTGCTCTTTCTTTGTTTATTCCACCTTAAATCATTCACCTTGGCCCCATTACAACCATTTAAAGACCTCTTGATTTTTGCATGCATGCAAATACAACCAGTAGCGATTTGGTCTATAATCAAGCCTATGATAATTTATTTTCTTGAAAATTTGAACGAAATACTATGACCTTTAACTACATGAGAGTGATGAAAGAAGAGTGGCCCTAGTTCATGCAGTTGTTATGCCTCAATGACTTAACTTGAATTAAATTTGTTTATGATTGTCTTGTCTTGATGTTTGGATTGTTTCAAAACTAACATGAGATTGCTTATTATTTTGGGTCATAGTTTCTATATCATCATTCATACATGATTGTGAAAGTTAGACATAATACTTGCTTGAGGACAAGCAAGAGATAAGCTTGACGGTACTTGATGAGTATGAAATTAGGAAACATTTGCATTGCATTTAACATGCATTTTAGGACATAATTAGGACTTTAGGATTGTTTTTAGCTTTTATTTTTTTGTTCGAGTTGAGCAAGTGTTTTTGGCTATGTTCTATAGTTTGAATGAATTGAAGCCAAAAAGAGTAGAGATTGGGTGAAATATAAATGGAAGTCAATGTTGAGGCAATGAGAAGACCAATTGAAGGGTCAAAATTAGTCACCTTAGAGCTTGCATCGAAGAGAAGCAACTTTAAGTAATGGCGTCAAATACACCTAGGTCGTGTTTGGAACCATGGTCGTGTTCCACCATCCACGGGCCGTGTTCCACCATCCACGGGCCGTGTTCCACCATCCACGGGCCGTGTTCCACCATCCACGGGCCGTGTTCCACCATCCACGGGCCGTGTTCCACCATCCACGGGCCGTGTTCCACCATCCACGGGCCGTGTTCCACCATCCACGGGCCGTGTTCCACCATCCACGGGCCGTGTTCCACCATCCACGGGTCGTGTTCCATCACCCAAGGCCATACATCGTTGATTCTGAGCCCATGCCATGTTCCAAGCCGTGTCCACCACCCATGGGCTGTGTCCTAAGCTGTGGCCACCACCCATGGTTGTGCGTTGTCTAGAATGCTGAAAACCACCCTTTGGAGGCCACGATCCACGGCCAGGTCGTGTCCCATACCCATGGTCGTGGATGGCAGATTTGTTCCTATTTTAATGATTTTTCAAGATATTTTTTGATGGGCTTAGCCTGATCTCTTGTAATTATGATAATTAGGAGATCTCCCTTGGTGATTAAACACTTTACACTTTACGATTTACATTATAATTCTCTAATGTAGAATTTGGTATTCTCTTCTCCATTATGAGTGAGTATTTCCCTTTTTTCTAAGATTGGGGCTATGGCCTTTTATATTCAATAAACACTTGTTCTAACTTCTATTTCATTGAGTAATGTCATTTTAATCATTAAACTGAGTTTTATTCATGTGAGTTGTTTGGCCAACCAATTATACATCTTAGATATATTGGGGAAAGACCGAGAGGTGAACCCAACTCTCCGACCATTCAGTTATTCAAACTAGAATCCTAATTCACGAGAGTAGTCTTAGGATTCTTGGGGTTTTTTGGAATTCACCTTGGGTTGGTACAAGGCGATTGGATAGAAAAGATCCAAGTAAGGATTCAATTGAAAATCGTACCACGAGAGTAGGTGTGACTTTAATTGAGTACACGTGTCAGAGCTCGAGAGAGGATGACACATATCAAAGAGAAATTCACCCGCACAACATACCCTTATCTTGAGAACTCTTCCTACATTAGATTTTAATCCTTTTTAATATTTTCATAATTATTCTTGTCAATTGCTCAATTGTTCTAAATTCAATTTTATTCCTTATTTGAGTTAAGCATAAATTAATCGTTATAATTAAAGAAATTTTTTAGTCCTCGTGGGATCGATATTTTATTACTTGACGACCTAACCGTGCACTTGCAATTTGCCCTATCACCCATGCTTGCACATTTCCCGAGAAATTACTCTCATGGGTGTTTTCACCTCAGCTGCTGCCCAAACGAATTCTCTACCCCAAGCACCATCTACAACATTCACACCCACATTGCTATCTTTACGTAATGGGTTCCTGTCTAAGTCTAGTGCCATGTGCTTGAATTCTAATTGTTTTCAGTCGATCAAGTGTTGAACTTTATACTTTGGAGCCCGAAAGTACTCAATGGAGTGGCCAACAACCCTAAAGTGGTACTTGCAAGTGACATTTGTATTAAACCAGGCCCTGAGTGATTCAGATACTATTCCTGGTACAAGGCTTATCATTCTCTTTCTTACAAGATGAGCATACAGGTCTGCATAGGTCATTGGTATGGGGTCGAATTGCGGACCTCTTCTTTTAGGTTAGGATAATTGCGGTTTTGGATTTGATTTTTGTAAGGTTGTGTTTGGTTGTTGTTTTGACAAGGTTGGTAGGTTGTGTTTGGTTTTAGTTTTGGTGGGCTTGGTTGTTATTATTATGGACTATGTAGATGGGTTGTGTGGCATTATATGGGCCCTGGTATTTGATGTTTTGGGCCTTATATCCCTTCGGCTTGGTAAACATTGCGAGTGCTTCTCCCTCCTTCTTCATAAAGTTGGGTTTGTTCCCTGCACCTGACTTAGACTGATCTCCTAGTAGGTTCCCACATCTTATGCACCATTCTATTTTCTCTTCCACTTTGAAAAGTATGTTGAAGTTGGATGCAACACTCCCCACCAAGTAGTCATAATAGAGTTCCTTCAATGTATCCACAAAGATGGATAATTGTTCTTATTCCTCCAATCTAGGAATGACTTGTGACACTAGGGCTCTACAACGTTGGGTATACTCCTTAAAGCTCTCTTCTGATTTCTTAGTCATGCTCTGAAGTTGGTCATTGTCAGGAGCATCATCCTCATTTTAATCTGAGGATTCTCCAATCGGGTGTACCAGCCCATGGTCGTCCATGTTAGGCTGTCTTGGAATTAGTTAATCAACTGTTTGTCATTCACGTGGTATGCTGTCATCTAACTAGTATACATATGCAACTGACTTTTTGGGCAAGAGGTGCCATCGTATTTTTCAAATTTTGGAGTCTTGAACTTAGATGGGAACACTATGTCTAGCACCATGCACATCTCAAATGCATTTTTGATGTCATGAAAGTTTGTTCCCTCGATAGCCTTTAGTCTTTCGTTTATTAGCTCCAACTCAGCCTTCTTTTGGCTCGATGAGTCCTCATGGGTACCCCTACTTATCTTACCTTTCTGCCTGATTGTTTATGGACATTCCTTTAGGAAAGAGCATGAGTAGGTGTTGAAAGCGGATTCTACACTAGGAATCCCCCACAACAACAAAACGTGTCACTTATTGAAAGGGTTTTCCTAGTGTGCAAGTTATTTTATTTAATGAGAGTGATGAGTTATGAACAATTTATTTAGTGACTTTATTTATTTACTCCCTTTTCGGGTTCCTTTTAACCATACCGTCAAGGTCGGTCTCATTTTATTAGGTTAACCATATCATTTCTTATGAAATGTTGGTATCAAAGAATAAAATGAACAAAAGAATAAAGTTAGAAATTAACCGTACCACTTCTTTCGAAGGGTTTATATAAAGAATAAAAGAATAAATAAATGTTAGTTGCGGAAATGTAAATGAAAGAAAGTAAATGTGAGTTGTGGAAATTAAATGACAGAAAGTAAATGTTAGTTACGAAAAGTAAATGATAGAAAATAAATGTTAGCATTAGATCATTATTCATCACTCTTTTATTGTCAAGTAACAATCTATTGATTGGATTGCACTTTTTGTATATTATTCATATGTACAAAGTTACAAACCATGAATTGGTTTGAACTTGTGTTTTGAGGAATCTTTAATCAACAAATAAAATTGATAAAGTTTAACACTTGCATCTCTTTGTTGAAAGAATTTTTTAGTGTGAGACAAGACATGTTTCTGATCGATTTATTTAGTGACTGGTTTATTCTTTACTCACCATCTCGGCTTTGTTGGAAAGAATTTCCAACACCGGTATAATGGTTTCAAGAATATTCCATTTGATCAAAAACTTAGCTTTATTGAATTATTAACAACTCCATACCAGCTCGGTTTTGTGGAATAAATTCCAACACCGGTTTATTGGTATGAACTTAGCAAATTAACACAAGTGATAATGAGTGATAGTTATTTCCATTTTCATTTATTAACCAAACTACTTCCGTATGAAAGGTTGGTAAAGAATAAAATGAACAAAAGAATAAAGTTAGAAGTTAACCGTACCACTTCTTTCGAAGGGTTGGTATAAAGAATAAAGAATAAAGAATAAAGAATAAAGAAATAAGTAAATGTTAGTTGCGGGAATGTAAATAGCAGAAATAAATGTTAGTTGTGGAAAGTAAATGTCTAAAAGTAAAAGTTAGTAGTTAGATCACTCAATATGATTGTGTATTTTTCCTTTTCACAGAGATACAATTTATGAATTAAATTGAATTTTGATTCAAGGTTTCTTTCTTTGTCAACAAATAAAATTTATTTGATAACACTTTACTATTTTACATTTGTATCTCTTTCAAGATTCAATTGTAGTATAGTATAGGGTTATGTCGAACTACAAGGAATTGCCTAATAGAAATGTACTCATACTTTGTATCTTTTATCAAAAGTAAGAAAGTAACACATAAAGTTGTTTTGATGTTTTTATCAAATAAGAAAAAAGAAAAAATAAAGAACTAACTATTTACAAATTCAAGAAGAGAAAATTGGTTTGAAATATTGAATTATTTCTAAACTCAAATGATTTTTGAAAACATTACAAGTTATGTGTTATACTTTCGGTTAATTCCAAACATCAATTCATAAAATTTCACCTAGTCCCACGGCGAGAAAACGTGATTTTCAAACCTTGCAAAATACACTAATCAATAGAAAACTGTCACTCGATGAAATAAGTTGTCACGCCTTATTTCAGTCTCCGTAAACATTGATTAGCCTTTATTACAAGTTGCTTAAAATGGATGATTTTATATGGCAAATGAACTAAAGTGTATTCCTACTTTTTAGTTCATTTGTCAAGACTTTAAAATAGAAGCATTTTGGATCTTGAAATCAAGTTTTAGGTTATCAAGCTAAAACTACATTAAGCACTTTCTAAATAATGGAAATTGCCAAAGTAATAAGTTAAATGTATTGAAATCAAAATATGATACAAATGTTGAGAAGAAATAACCTCACACCATAATCCAAATCAATAAGTAGGAGCATGAGCCATCTATACAAGGATGAGATGCTTTTGATTCCAAATGAAGTTACAAAATCATGTTTTTGCACCTCATTTGCCAACTCCATTCTCTTTGAATTTCTATGAACTAAGAGCCTAAAAACAACCTAAGAACACTCTAAAAAGAGGGAGAACTGACATGAGAAGAAGAAGAGAAATTTACAAAGTATTTACAATTATGTGCAATGTGTAAAATGAAGGAATGTGTGTGCCTTTTATAGGAAAAGTGAGGCCACTTAGACCCCTTTTCTGGTCACTTAGCTTGGTGTCTGGCACACCCAAGTTGGTGAGTCAGCAGCTTGTCCCATCTTGCCCAGCTAGCTTGGACAGCCTATTGTGGGCTAGGCTACATACATGGTGACACCTCATACTTGCTTGTCTCATGCACGAGGTCATAAACTTGGTCCAAAAGTTAGCTTGGGTTGGTTGCTTGGCTTGTGACATCATTCGGGAAATAGCCATTCTTCTAGGAGAAGCAACCATTTTTCTAGTAGGCTAGGCACCTAGCTGACCTGGTCCCACACTCAGCTGTCTGCTTGAGCAGCTTGGCAGATCTGGTCCCACGCTCAATTGCCTGCTTGAGCAGCTTAGTTGAACTGGTCCCATGCTCAGTTGCCTACTTGAGCAGCCTGGTCTGATCTATGGCACCACGCTCAGCTACCTTCTTGAGCAGCTTGGCTGACCTGGTCCACGCTCAACTGGTTGCTTGAGAAGCCTGTCTGACCTAACTTGGTGCTTGGTGCTTGGCTGGACAGCTTCATGCTTGGCTGGACAGCTTTGTAAGCATGTTTTCTTTAACTTTAACTTCTTCCATCCAAGACCAAGTTTCTTAGTCATGCTTAAGTTTAACCATGCACCTTAGCATACTTAGTTTTAAGCACACATGTGTCATACTTTGACTTGATTTCTTCAAGGTGAAGCAAACTTTATTTCTTCAATCCTAAGCATTCTATTTCTTGGTCTAATTTCCTACGAAACTCATAGAAAACTTGGACATGAGGTGATAAAAAATTATATTATTCAGACACACAAAATTTATCTAAAAACTGTTGAATTAAGTTGGGTTTCACATTTTTGCATAGGATAAGTGCCATGAAAATTGTATGAAAATTAGGTACTTTTGGCACTTATCACTCTTTCAAGATTCAACTGTGGTATAGTATAGGGTTTTGTCGAACCAAATGGAATTGTATTAGAAAAGAATCATATAGGCATATTATAGCAAAAATAATGATTTACAAGTTTTTGATGATTTTGTGTTATGTTTGCATAAAAGTTAACTAAGAAAAACATAAACTTATATTCACAAATTCTTGAGGAGAAGATTGGTTTGAAATATGGAAATATTTCTAGACTCAATTGATTTTTCGAAAACATTAACAAGTTATGTGTTATAGTTTTTGATTAATTCCAAAATTCATTTCTAAATCCTTCATCTAGTGTCCTAGTATGATAATATGATTTTCAAACATTATGTAATACACTAAAGAATAGTTAAGTGCCACTCGTCGGAGCAGGTTGTCACACCCTACTTCAGGCTCCATTAACATCATTTAGCCTTGAACACAAGTTGCTTAAAATAGATGCTTTGAATTTGCAAGTGAACTTAAACTTATTAGTTCACTTGTCAATACTTTAAGAAGAAGCATTTTTGGATCTTTAAATCAAGCTTTAGGTGATCAAGCTAAAACCGCATTAATAACTTCTTAAAGAATCAAAAGTTAACCAAAAGTAATAACTTGAATGTATTGAAATCAAAATATGATATAAATGAAGAAAAGAAATAACATTACACCATAATCCAAATCAACGTGTAGGAGCATAAGCCATCTATCCAAGGATAAGATGCTTTTGGACCCAAATGAGATTTCAAAATTATGTTTTGGTATCACATTTTCCATGTCCTTTATCCTCATTAATTCTTAGAAAAATTTACAAAACTTTATCTAGAAACAAGTCTAGAACCGTGACCAGAAATGTCTAGAGAGAAGAAGTGAAGAATGGAGTCTTGAAAGTGTTTAGAATTGTGGAAGAAGAATGAAGTCTTGCAAGTGTTTAGAATTTTGGAAGAAGAGTGTGTATGAATGATATTGAAGAGGGCCTCTATTTATAGGCAACCTGTAACTTCCTGGCCATCTCTTTGTCCATGTTGGGCGCACCAAACCCTTCAGCATGGGTTTGGTCCATGACCAAGCAGCTTAGTCAACTGCTTGGTGTTGACTCACCAAAGCTAGTTGTGAGCTACTTGACCAGGCAATTGTGAGCTACTCTGAAAAGTGCTCAGAGGCCTTGTCAAGTGAGGTCATGCATGATGTCCAATTTGCTTGGTGGCTAAGTCAAGTTGACCCATTTTCTAGGTCTAGCCCGCCTGGCTGCTTAGGTGGCCCTGCTGACTAACCTACTTGAGCAACTTCTCCTAATATGGCTAGGTGTGTGGTTCTAGTTGGGCGGTTCCTAGGTGCACGTTGAGCTGTCTGCTTCAGCAGGTTGGCTTGTGCGAGGCTTAAGTCTGACTGTGTAATGCTTTTGCTTGACCGAGCCAAGTTGGTCCCACGTCAGCTAGGCGATGCTGAGCGTGCACACCAGACTACTTAGAGAGTAGCTTCATGGGTTCGGTCCATGCTTATGGCTAAGCACTTAGATTGCCATGTGTGCATCAAAATTGGTTTATGTGGACACCTCCTTGCATGACTTTTGTTCAGAATTGTTTCTTCCTTTGATTTTTCGTAAAAACTTCACACAAAGATATGGAAAAGAGGTGGACAAAATATATAATAAAAATATGACAATTTACCTAAAAAGTGTGGAATTAAGTTGGTTTTGAATGATTTGCATAGGATAAGTGCCATGAAAAGTGTATGAAAATTTTGTATTTTGGCACTTATCAGTAGGGTCCTCTTCTTGACCGGCAGAATCTTTATGAAGTGCTTCTCATTCTTCCTGATCATCGGTTGTATCTTCATACCTTATGACAAAATCCATATGGTGGTTGGCCCCAGTAACTTCCTACGGAATATCCTTTATGTAGATTCTTGAAAATGATGTGGCTGCCTAGCGCATGACGTAGTGGTATCCTCTTCTGAGTCCCGAGCCCTATGCATGTCTTGGATGATCTTCATCATCTTACTCATTTGCTCCTTAATCTTGGTGAGTTCGAACCTATTCTCCTGAATAGTGGACTCTTGATCAACCATCAGCTTGGACTACAGTCTGGTGTAATATGAGTGCTTAGGAGCCACGTTTTAGATGATACATGATTTATGAAACAATGCTTTTATTTAAATGAAAAAATGCATGCAATAATTTTAAATTCCTTTCCATTGAGAGGATCGGTATAACAAGACATTTCGACCCACACTGGGCGACCATGAGTTCTGCCCCACTGGCTTTTATACGTTGATGACAACATTAAGTCTCGGGCCATGGTTGCATCTATATTTGTTCTTTTACTGTGGGTTATTAACATTGAACATCTTTCCTTACACTTGGTAACTTGAGAGCATGCTCCACAAGGCCTTATACACTCTATGGCAATCTAATAGAACACACAATGTTTCAGATCTAGTAGAACACACAGTTCCATGATTTTTGTTCATTGCAAGGAAAACATCGTTTGATTATTTGCACGAACATGGATAAGTTATTTGGTAGCAATAAGACATTCTTTTGTTCATGGAACTAAAAAAAATTACAAGATTTTATTTATTTTACATATTGTAATCAAAACTCCCTATTTGCTACAACTCTCCATCCTCTCAAATCTATGGCCAGTTCCTTACAAGATTCATAGAATGCTCTCATAGTTAGGAGCAACGCAATCTCTGGATACATCTCCAACTCTCTCTTGGCGTCGAAGAACGTCCTTAACCAATCATCAGCAAAGTCCCTAAGGCCATCAATCACATGTTTGAATCTACTTTCCCATTGATCTCATTCTCCCTAACTTTCTTGGAGTAGTCTCTCCAAATTATCAGACCATACCTCTTGGTTGGAAATCACTTTATCATATGCCCCTTGGAGGTCCTAGAGCTGCCTCTAAAGTTAATCTTCTCTATGACTTGTAGTTGCTAGACATTCAAGGTGGTTTTTTTCTCTATCTTCTAGGATTAACTTGAGTTGGTCTTCCTTCTTCAACTTTTTGTCAAGTGCAAACTGATACTCTTTTAACTGCGCCTAGGCCTCGTTCTCATTTTGATGATTTTCATGTAGGGCTGCTTACAACTGTTCGAACCTTACCTCTAGATCTCTTTTGTCAGCTAATGCAACATTGATGACATGATTTCCAGCCTGCATTTGTTTACTGAAGTCAGCTAGTTGGGATTCCTTTTCTTGTACAAACCTGATTAGACGACACTTGTCAGACTGAGAGCACATATGAACATAATCCCTTTTTAGACTAGCTTCTTCCTTCCTTAAGGTAGCAATGATCATATTGAGCTTATCGATAGTTAGCTCGTTCTTCTTAATTTTGCATTAGGTTTCCTCCAATTTTTCCTCGGGGATCTTGAGCTGACTTTTTAACAATTCATTCTTTGAGGGACTAACTGGTTCATTGGGGGGGATGGCTTCTCCTTTACTCCTCTCACTATGCCAGAACTTGTAATCTTCAGTGTAGATAGGTTGATGTTCTCCCAACTGATTTTTTCTAAAAATGTGGATGTCCTTCAAGGAAAGTGTCTAGGGTTTCTAAGGCAGTTTCCTTATCGTTGTACTATATCACAAATCCCCGCAATTGATCCCGAGGGACTGACACCATGCCCCATTTCATTTGTCCAAGTACTGAAGTAGAGGTGACAATAATGCATCCTCGTGGTCCTATGAGCACCATATTGGGGTAGCCTCTACATGAGTACATTATTTCATCCTTCTTATCATACATATGGCAGTTGGTCCCAAAATTTATAGGGGTGACTTTGTTGAACATAGCATCCTAGTTAGATAGCTGCATGGTTTGGACCTTCGGGTTTATGAATCGACGAAGAGGATTTATGGTTCAATCTGGGTATTTATGATGCTTCAACCTTGTCATCATCCACACATGCAATAGTTGTGCACAACATCTGATTTTGGGGACACCCTTTTTTAGATTTCTTTGGAGGGCGAGAAGAGTGTTTTCTAGTATAGCATGAACAGGGTTGACCCCAAAGTTTTTGAACTTGGCCAGAACATCGATCACGCACTGGTCCACCATATCATTGACAAAAGGAAATAGCATCCTGTCATAGATTGCTAATACAAATGTTGTTTTAAATAGGGTACAATCTTCTTTCTCCACCACCTGGTCAAGATGTTTTCTTAGGAAACTCCACTTCAACCTATAACAAGGCCCTTGTTGGATGATGTGATATGCAGCTGCACGGACGCTTATCAGCTCTTCAATGAGACCTTCAGTAACATTTTGTATACTAGTGAACAAGTACACCCTAAGCTGGCTCTCTAGTGAGATGTGTAGAAGAATATCATACTCCTCGATTGTTGGAGAAGTATCTATGTTTAGAAACTCGAAAACTCGCAAGGATGGATTCTAGTATTTTGTTATGGCTCCAGTAGCATCTAGAGCATTAGCATCAATGGGAATGAGAAAAAGGTACGCGAGTTTACCATACTCGTTTGTAAACTGATTCGTAATGAATTTAGGGGCTTCGGAAAGAATCACCGCCAAATGACGTACATCAAAGGTCTAAAATTCGAACTTCACCTTACTTTTTACTGAGAGAGTGTTGTTAGAACCCACAATTTTAGAACTAGTCTCCATGTCTCACTATATCGAAGAACCTCTGTATGAAAATGTACATGTTTATTAAATGTGATGGAATGGTGTTTATATAAAAAAATGATGTGTGAATGTATAAATATGAAATGATATATGTAATGATTAATGCAATGATTTATGAAATGATCTAGATCCCTCTTGCAGGGTGGTTGATCCTAATTGGTGGGATAATGTAACCTATTACAATATTAGCTAAATATCATAGTACGATAGATATTTATTATACTGTCGAGGCTTGGTCTAAGTTTTCCAAAGAGTGGATAAATCTTACCCTAATGCATAGGGCCTCGTCGATCGGTGATGACTATAGGTTGGGGTTAAACAGTGTAATTCGGAAGGTTTGCAAAATTTATGCTATCTTTTCCTTTCTTTTTTTTATATATATTTTTTGGGAAGAAATAAAATTACCCTAGCGTATGGAACCCTCTTGTGGGTATCAGGTTAAGTGTAATTACTGTTTTCAATCACTCATATAAACAAGAGTGATGGACGTGAAATTATTTGGGGTGTTATACCCCTTTTTATGATATGTATGGATGCAAAATTGGATGGATATAACTTGCTTCTAGTGTCCTACATACGGTATACTTATAGGGTTTTGGATACACTAATGGTCACACACCCTATGGCAATGTATTAGGTTTGATTTAAAGTGGACTCGATAAAGGCTCTAGACTTGTATGTCACTAAATTGCTTCCAATCTCAAAAGAAAGGAGTCCTAATATCGTAGGTTAGAGACAAGAGGATTCGAGCTCCTCAAGTGCCTAACTCACAATAATAGGAACAATCTGGGTGGTCCATTATGCTAATTTCAAGAGATGAGTCTAACATCGACATAACACATGTCCATCCTATCTCAATCTTAATCACTAACACTCACGTATAAGGCATACGTGTGTAACTCAAGTGTATTGTGAGTGTGTGAGGAAAATAAATTTCTTTTAAAATAAACTTCCACCCAAAGCTACATAAAACATGGTAAGCATATAGAATAATATTAAATTGAAGCCATAAATAAACCTTGTATAAATGTTTATTTTTTATCTAGTTATTATTAATATTTTAACTAAAAAAGTAATAATAAAGAAATAAAGAAAAATAAAAGGGTATTTAGGTCCATGCAAATGGCTACAACTATGCCTGACTCTCTAAAAAATGTTCCCCAACAAAGTTGCTAGTTATCACGCCCCGATTGTCGGCTACAGGACCGCTTAGAGCCGCCACTAAATTTTATGATAAAAATGTAGAAAAAAGCTTTTAGCCCAATCACATTGGGTTTTGGATTTTGATATCCAGGTTGGGGAGTCGATTACAGATAAAGGAAGATATTAGCACCTCATCCACCCGTGATTAAATGTTACCCTTGCGAACTGTATAATTTAAATACGCTTAATTTATTTAAAATTTAATTGTCTAAAACAAAAAAATTATTTTTATTTTTGCGCCCGACAAGATAAAATCTTCCTCCTATGTATCCATAAATGCTTCAGGAAATCAAGATTACTTAGTTCTATATTTTAAATTTGTTTGTTAGCAAAATAATTATCTCTTTAAAAATGGGTGAAGTAGCATAAACTAATGTCTCCACTGCATCCCATTTTAAAGAGGTTTTAAAAATAATTATAATATATTTTTTGTTTTTCGTTATTAATTTAGGAATTAATGGAGTGAAAATAAGCGTTGTAACGCGACCATTCAAAGATGATATAAGGACAAGAAGTGCTATCATGACTTGCCTCCATCATTTGATTAATTCCCAAGAAGTTATAAAAAAATTTATAAACATTGGTCATGTCATATGACATCATTTTTTAATCCAATATTTTTTGTTAAAGTCACTTTTATTTTAAAGGTTCTTATTTTTCTCTATTTTTATTTAATTACAGAAAAATTTCATCTTTAATTGTTAACAAAAAATCATAAAAAAACGGTTTGTTGATTATTAGCTCTATTAAAGAGATTTTTATCCTTTTTGTTATAATTATTTGTACATAAATAAAATTAATAATTATTAAGTAAAAATTTATTGAGTACTTTTGCTTACTGTAACAAAAAGTAAGAGAATAAAATTTCATAGGTTCAATATGGTTATTGTTATCTTAAAAAGAGAAATAAATTGCATTTAAATGAAAAGGAACAAAGATTATGCACCTGATTGGTAAGGCTAGTGTGCAAACGGAAGTTTATTTGTCATCCATGTCTTACACAAATACTGGCTATGGCGCCTTAGTTTAATGAAAGGAGACACACGACAATCCTCGATTGGTTGAAGCAGAAGATGCCTCGAAGCTGAGATGCACTCAGTTACACCAAACCACATAAAGGGTGAGGTACTGTGATACCCGACAATCATGTTCTCGCGTATGGCGTGCACTTGTCTAAACGTAGCATCCAGATTGATTGATATGGTGAGTGTGTAAGTTTAAGATGCCAACTAAGGGGAGGGTGAATTAGTTGTTGGAAGAATATGGCTGATTTTTCAGTTATGATATCAAAGTTTATTTGCAACGGATTATTTATGCAGAATTCAACCAAGTAAAGAAAATGTAAATGACAAGAATAAGTGGAGGAAGAGTACACAAAGGGTTTTTATACTAGTTCTCCTTCTTGTCCACCCAAGATTACATCCAGTACTTTTGCCACACAAGAGATTTTTCTACTAGATAATTTGAGTTGTAATTAATATTTTTCTTCCCGATATTTTTGTACCTTACACACTCATCACTTATCTACTCTTGAAAATTCTCTTTTCAAGTGAACTCTTTTCCTTTACTCAACCCACCCTTGTGATGAATGATTTACAACCAAGATGAAGAACATAACAATGGCAGGATTGCCTTTACAAGTTTTGACAATTCTATAACTTGCAATCCTTGATATCACAATATAAATACTTAGTATAAAATGCTATTAATCTTTTGAAAGTTTAGAACAATTTTCACTTTAACAAGCAACTTCAGAAAATATGAAAGCTTATAAACATAGTTGCTTAAGAAATATGTGCAGAAAATTGTTTACCAAGTGTTTCAAAGTTTTGTATGATTCTAAGCAATTGTGTATTTCATGTGTTATAAATTTGGATGTCTCAATGCCTTTAAATAAGCTTCCAATAAGGCATGATAACCTTCCATGAAGAGGAGACACGATTGGAAGGAAACCTATTCACTTTGGATGGAAGTTGTTCATTTGAAAATCTGGTTTCAACTGCTATGTGTAATCGATTGTCACGAAGTGGTAATCGATTACCCAAATATTCTGTCCAAGGTGGTAATCGATTATTACATTTAATTAATCGGTTACATCAGTCAGAACTTTCACTTTAACAAGCAACTTTAGAACAATTTTCACTGTAATCGGGTCCAAACACTTAGTATACAATGTCGTTAATCTTTTGAAAGTTTAGAACAATTTTCACTTTAACGAGCAACTTTAGAAAATATGAAAGTTTAGAAACAAAGTTGCTTAAGAAAATGTGTAGAAAATTGTTTTCCTAAGTGTTTGAAAGTTTTGTGTGATTGTAAGCAATTGTATATTTCGTGTGCTATGAATTTGGATATCTCGATGTCTTTAAATAGGCTTTCAATCAGCCATGATATCCTTCCATGAAGAGAAGACGCGATTAAAAAGAAACCTATTCACTTTGGATGAAATTTGTTCAATTGAATTTGAAACTCTGGTTTCATCAA
This sequence comes from Lupinus angustifolius, assembly GCF_001865875.1. Taxonomy (NCBI): domain Eukaryota; kingdom Viridiplantae; phylum Streptophyta; class Magnoliopsida; order Fabales; family Fabaceae; genus Lupinus; species Lupinus angustifolius. Next base: position 35,401 of record NW_017721129.1, on the reverse strand, counting down.
CTATGTGTAATCGATTGTCACGAAGTGGTAATCGATTACCCCGATTATTGCATTGCATTAATCAGTTACATCTGTCAGTTTTGCTTTGTAACTATGTTCTCAGTTAGGTAACCTATTACACAATTCTAGAAACCTATTACCAACTACCTCATAGTTCAGGTAACCTGTTACCTAGTTTTGGTAACCTGTTAACCACGTCAAGAAACTCATTAATTAGCAATTTGACTTTGCATTTTAGACATATCCAATTCTTTTGAAAATGATCTTGATTAGTATGATCATTGCTACTAAATATTGAAGTGATCTTAGGATAAAAGTACATATATGAAGACTTAATCTATAATTCTCTTGAAGCTTGAATCTTCTATGTCTTCATGGTCTTCTTCACAATCTTGTGAAGAAGATCTTGCTCCCGACCTTGGCAGTATTTTGATAAAGACACCAAGATCACAAAAAGAAGAAAAGGAAGAAGACCATGAAGACATAGAAGATTCATGTTTCAAGAGAATTATAGATTAAGTCTTCATATAGGTACTTCTATCTTTACACTCACTTTCAATATTTAGTAGCCTTGCTCAACTAATCAAAGAATGAAACTCAATTTTAAAATTAATTGGATATGTCAAGAATGCAAAGTCAAAATTGCTATGTAATGAGTTACTTGATCTGGCTAACAGTTTACTAGAACTAGGTATCAGGTTACCTAAATTGTGAGGCAGTTGGTAACAGGTTACTAGAACTGCGTAACATGCTACTTGACTGAGAGAACAATTACCAATAAAAACTAATTGATTTAACCAATTAATTTAGCATATTAATCGATTACCATCTTGGAAAGAACATTTGGGTAATCGATTACCGCTTCGGGATAATTGGTTACACAAAGCTGTTGAAACAAAATTTTCAAATTCAAATGAAAAACCGTCATTCAAAGCGAATAGGTTTCATTCCAATCGTGTCTCCTCTTCATGGAAGGTTATCCTGGCTGATAGGAAGCCTATGTAAAAGCATTAAGACATCCAAAATCAAAACACACCATAACATACAAAAATTATTCACAATCACACAAAACTTTCAAACCCTTAGTGAAAAAAATTTCTACACATTTTTCTTAAGCAACTTTGTTTCTAAACTTTCATATTTTCTGAAGTTTCTTGATAAAGTGTAAAGTGTTCTAAACTTTCAAAAGATTAAGAGCATTGTTTACTAAGTATTTATATTGTGAGAATCAAGGATTGCAAGTTATAGATTTGTTCAAAACTTGTAAAGGGAATCCAAAGTCAGTGTTGGAATTCTTCATCTTTTTGTAAACTTTATGACACATGGGTCTGTTAAGAAAGGGAAAATAGTTCACTTGTAAATGTTATTGTCAAGAGTAGATAAGTTGTTAGTGTGTAAGGTACAAAAGTATTCGGGAGAGAAATTGTAATTGCAACTCAAATTATCTAGTAGAAAAATCACTTTTGCGTCAAGAGTACTAGATGTAACCTTCGATGGACAAGAATGTGAACCAGTATAAAAACTCTCTATGTACTCTTCTTCTACTCATTATTTTCATTAGTTTTTGCTTTACTTGGTTGAATTCTACATAAACAATTCGTTGCACTTACAGTCTGATATCAGAGCAGAAAAATCAGCCATATTCTCCCAACAGCTAATTCACTTTCGCCCCCATGTTAGTTGGCACCTTGAACTTACGAATCTCCCTTTTTTATGATGACAAACCAATATGTTTTGAAAATGGAGATCTTGAATTTTTTTGTCGTTCAACATATGTAGATGATATAACTTTGTTGAAAGTTCGAATATGCTCCTCCTATCTTGTATATTCCCCATTTGTTTTATTGTATATGCCTGAAACGATTTTACAGAAAAATACAACTCCAACTTTTCTCCCCCTCTTGACTTCATCAAAAAGATGAAAAGCTAGTTTTGTCTAACACAATCTACAAATATATATAAAAAGGATAACAAGATATGTTGACTTATGTACAAGCCAAGGTCATAATTTTGCATGACATGAATTCTGAATAATATCAAATGTTAGAGAATTATATATCATGTCATAGCATAACATTTGAAACAACATTTTATAAAACATAGTTCATATATCGCAAATAGTTCAAGAACACATAGCGCAATGTTCAAACGCATAAGTAAAAGAACAAGTAAAAGCAATAATAGGAACATCAGTTCTGAAATAGGAATAACAACAACGACTTCAAGATACATAAGAAATCAAGCCAAAATACATAACACATGTGTGCTTAAACTTAAGAATGACTAAGCAACTTGGTCTTGGTTGGAAGAAATTAAAGTCAAAGAAAAGCTGCTCATAAAGTTGTCCAGCCAAGCACAAAGTTTTCTAGCCAAGCACCAAGCACCAAACCAGTTCAACTAGGCTGCTCAAGTAGGCAGCTGAGCATGCACTAGGTTAGGCAGGCTGCTCAAGCAGGCAGCTGAGCGTCGGACCAGGTCATCCAAGCGCATAGCCCACCAGAAAAATGGTTGCTTGGCCTTGATGAATGGCTATATCATGAATGATGTCACCAGGCGACCCTCACTTTGCCTATAAAAGGCACACCTATTCATCCACTTTAACACATTGTACATATTTTGTAAATTCATCTTCCCATTTCAGTTCTCTCTTTTTATAGTGTTCTTAAGTTGTTCTTAGGTTTTTATTTCATTGAAATTCAGAGGGAATGGAGCTGACAAATGAGATGCAAAAACATATTTTGGTACCTCATTTGGAATCAAAAGCGTCTCATCCTTGGATATATGGCTCATGCTCCCACATATTGATTTGGATTATGGTGTAAGGTTATTTCTTTTCTTCATTTGTATCATACTTTGATTTCAATACATTCATGTTATTAGTTTTGGTTAAGTTTTGATTCTTTAAGAAGTTCTTAATGCGGTTTTAGCTTGATCACGTAAAACTTGATTTCAAGATCCAAAATGCTTCTTTTTAAAGTCTTGACAAATGAACTAAAAAGTAGGAATACACCTTAGTTCAATTGCCAAATCAAAGCATCCATTTTAAGCAACTTGTAATCAAGACTAATCAATGTTTACGGAGCCGAAATAAGGGGTGACAACTTATTTCGTCGAGTGGCAGTTTTCTATTGATTAGTGTATTTTACAAGGTTTGAAACTTACTTTTTCTCGCCGGGGGACCGGGGGAAATTTTATGCACTGATGTTTGGAATTAACCGAAAGTATAACACATAACTTGTAATGTTTTCAAAAATCATTTAAGTGTAGAAATAATTCGATATTTCAAACCAATTTTCTGTTCTTGAATTTGTAAATAGTTAGTTATTTACTTTTTCTTGTTTCTTATTTGATAAAAACATCAAAACAACTTTATGTGTTACTTTCTTACTTTTGATAAAAGATACAAAGTATGAGTACATTTCTATTAGGCAATTCCTTATGGTTCGACATAATGCTATACTATACTACAATTGAATCTTGAAAGAGATACAAATGTAAAATAGTAAAGTGTTGTCAAATAAATTTTATTTGTTGACAAAGAAAGAAACCTTGAATCAAAGTGCAATTTAATTCATAAATTGTATATTTGTGAGATGGAAAGATACACAATCATAATGAGTGATCTAACTACTAACTTTTATTTTCAATCATTTACTTTCCGCAACTAATATTTACTTTCTGTCATTTACATTTCCCTAAATAACATTTATTTATTGTTTTATTCTTTATTCTTTATACCAACCCTTCGAAAGAAGTGGTACGGTTAACTTCTAACTTTATTCTTTTGTTCATTTTATTCTTTACCAACCTTCCATAAGGAAGTAGTTCGGTTCATAAAAACAATGAAAATAAATATCATTCATTATCACTTGTGTTAATTTTCTAAATTCATACTAATAAACTAGTGTTGGAATTTATTCCACAAAACCGAGATGGTATGAACTTGTTAATAATTCAATAAAAGTAAGTTTTTGATCAAATGGAATATTCTTGCAACCATTATGTTGGAAATTCTATTCAATAAAGCCAAGATGGTAAGCAAAGAATAAACCAGTCACTAAATAAATCAATCAGAAATTGTCTAACGCTAAAAAAATCTATCATCAAATTGGCGTCGTTGTTGGGGAATTGCTAGATAATAAAAATTCACACTTATTGTTTTTGTCATTAGTAATAGTAAATACAATTTTCTTTCACTTTTGTATAAATTTATTTTTCTTATTGTATATCATTTAATTTACTTTTCAGTTTTTTACATTTAAAAATTAAAAACCCAAAAACAAAGAAAAGTTGGGACTAGTGGAATGAAAATCCACTAGTTAAAAAACCTTTATTGTTGTTATAAAATTATTTAGGGGATGAGGAGGTACCCCACATCAACCTTTTCAAAAGAACAACATAAAAGGGATTGGAATGAGAAAGGATTAGTGGCTGGACTTTTCAAAGAAGGAAGAAAAGTAATTCTTAAAATGTGCAAAACGAAAGCTAGTTTCTTGCTTGAAGGTTAAGTATTCGCCATGCATTTTTTTATGCATATATTTTATTGTGATACTTGAACCTACATCTCCATAAACATGCTTTAGTTGATGATTTTATGAGAAATAAATTTATAAAACTTAGAGCATGCTTGCACAATTTGTGCAAAAAATTAATTTTTCCAAACTTGAGAACTGCTAAAAATGTGTTATTTGGTTTACTATAGTTATTGTTTGGTTTACCATTTAACAAACTAAATTTACGAACTTTTGAATGGATTTTTATGTTGTTTGAATTGATACCTTGTTGTTTGGAATTCCATAAAATTATGTTCGGATTTCCATTTATCAACTGGACTGAAAAATTGCTTAAATTTGTACTGTAAACATAATTTTCATGAAAAATGCATGATGTTTGATTGGAATTTCTGTCAATCAAATTTTATTCATGAACATAATGTTTTAGATATTGAAAAAATCATGTAAATTGTTCCACTAACCTCATAGAACAATAAATTGCAAGTTCTAATGATTTACAAACACACAAAAATGAGGAGTTGACTATAAAGTCACTATTATCTTGGAGAGGATAGTAAAATCAAGGAGAATGAAATTCTGAGTTCTCCTAAAAAGTTTGGTTAGTTTTTAATTTGATTTCTTTCAAAATGTTACACAAACTTCCTTAAAATATTTTCAAAATGACTCGAGGACAATTCAAGAACTTAAGTTGGGGGAGTGTGTCTAACATTTTTAAAGAAATTCATTTAGTTGTTTTTAAAAAAAATAGTGTGTGTTTGTTTGCGTTTTAATTTTTTTAGTGTGTTTACTTGCTTCAGTTTTTTTTAAGTTTGTGTAATTTTTTAGTTGTGTGTTTAATTTTGTTTCTTTTTGATAATTTGTTTAAAAAGTGGAATTGTTGAAACTAAACTTAGTAAATAACACAACTTGGCTTAAACTTTTTTGATAATTTGTTTTAAAAGTGAAATTGTTGAAACTAAACTTAGTAGATAACACAACTTGTCAAGATCAATAACTTTGTTAATTAACAAGCTTTGATGAGAACATGAGTTGAAAATCTGAAATTATTTGTGATTAATTCATAATGTCATAACTTTGATAAAATGCAAACTTTTTGTAAAATCATTTATCATGAACTTGTGAATTTGTTTGAAAATCGAAGAGTTGTACATAAACCAACCATGTGAGGGAGTGTAAGCCATACACAAAAATTATGTGAGCTTAGTGAGTAACTTTTTGGTTTTTCACAATTGATTTTGTTTGAATCTTTCTTTACATAGTTGAGCACAATTTGATAGGAAATGATCAAGGCAAATTCTTTCAAATATAATGAGCCACTTGACCAAAAATGACCAACCAAAAATAGGAACATCCATTGTCAACCCCTTTGAGCCTTAAAAGGAAAAGAAAATTTCTCAAACACAACCCTTGAGCATGATATGGAAAAACAAAAATGAAATCTCCTATACGTTTCTAAGTAAAAAGAGAGAATTTTCAAAAAGAAGGATGATGGAAAAAATTACGTTGGAGGGATTGGTTGGCCATGTAACAAAGTGTTTAAAAGAAAAATTCTCAATCTCTTTACAAATAAAAAAATGTAGAGAAATGCTCCAAAAACAAAAAGGAGTAAAAAGAGATTGGGAAAAATCATGAAAAGTTACACAAAATGGTCAAGAAAAGAATGAGGAAAGGAAGGAAAAGAAGAAAGGTGAAAAAGTTGAAAAGAGACATAAATTTAAAAAGATAAATTATTTTTCTCTCTTTTAACTTGAAAAGTGTCTTTGAATATCTTGAAAACCCAAATTTCTTTCATAGCCAAGCCTCATTACAACCTAAGGAAGACCTTAGTGATCCTTGAAAATTTTGTGCAATCAAAGTAAGTGTTGAGAAGAAAAACAAAATTAAATTTTTGCAAACCGAAGAAGTTGAGTTTTGAGTGAAACACTTACCCATTTGGTTCCATTCTTGAACCGTATGTGAAATTACATCTCTTTGATTGATAACATTTTCTATAAGTAAAGTGCTAAATGAGTTTTCCAAAAAGTTTGTATTTTATCAAAGTTATGACATTATGAATTAATCACAAATTTTTTCATATTTTCAACTCATGTTGCTCATCAAAGCTTATTAAAGAGAGTGACATCTGTTTGTGGCATAGACGAGTAGCGAATGTCCATATAAAATATCTAGCTAAGTTATCATCACATCATTTAGTAGTAGGATTACCAAAGCTTGATTTCAAATCAAAAGCCTCTTGTGACACTTGTCAAAATTTTAAACAAGTGAAGAGTTCATTTTCAACTAAGAACGTGATATCCACAACTATACCTTCAGAGTTACTCCATATATATTTGTTTGGACCATCATAAATAATGAACTTTGGTGGTAGCTACTATGCACCAGTAATTGTTGATGATTTCTCTAGATATACATGGACTTTGTTTCTCGCTCTAAAAAGTGATGCCTTCAAGTCTTTTAAAAATCTGGCCAAACTGCTACAAAACTAATTTGACCATAAAATTGTCTATATTCGCAGCGATAATAGTGGAGAATTTGAAAACCACCTATATGATAGGTTTTGCGAAAAGCATGTGATCCTACATCATTTCTCGGCTCCTTGAAGCCCTCAACAAAATGGAGTTGTTGAGAGGAAAAATCGAGTATTATAGGAGCTAGCTAGCACAATGCTAAATGAAAGCAAGGTCCCTAAATATTTATGGGTCGATGCGGTGCATACTGGTTGCTATGTAACCAATCGAGTACTACTTAGTCCTACACTCTTAAAATTGCCATATGAATTGCTAAAAGGCCGAAAACCTAATATTTCTCACTTGTATGCTTTTGGATGTAAAGGCTTCATATTAAATAATGGTATAAGATTACAAGGAAAATTTGATTCGAAAGTCGACGAGGGAATATTTATAGGGTACTCCATTCATAGTAAAGCATATCGAGTCTTTAATAAATATACTGTGCATATTGTAGAGTCTATCCATGTAAAATTTGATGAATCTTCTCCGAAAGAGAAGATGAAGGTTGTGTGTGATGATTTTTAGGTGCGTTGGAAAATGCATACACAAAGAACATGGAGAACGAGAACGAGGTCCAAGATTATCAGGAGATAAATGTAAATCATTAAGAAATGCCTATGGTGTGGAAGACAAAGAAAGATAATCCGCTCGATAAGGTCATCAGTGATATCTCATCGGGAGTGGTAACTCATAACTTGCTAAGAATATTTTTTAACTTTGTAGCATTTGTGTCTGAAGTCGAGTCTAAGACCATAGATGAGGCTGTAGAGGATGAACACTAGGGAATAGCTATGCAAGTAGAGCTAAACTAGTTTGAGCATAATAACATATGGGACTTGGTCCCTAAGCCTAAAGATCATCCTGTAATAGGCACAAAATGGGTCTTTAAAAATAAACTAGACGAAACTGGTTTTATTATACGTAATAAGGAACGTTTGGTTGTCAAAGGGTATAATCAAGAAGAAGGCATTGACTATGATGAGACCTACGCCCCTGTTGTGAGGTTGGAGGCTATTCAAATGTTGCTAGCCTTTGCATCGATAATGAACTTCAAAATCTTTCAAATGGATGTGAAGAGTGCGTTCTTGAATGAAAATATTCTAGAAGAAGTGTATGTAAGGTTTCGAAAATCATAAATTCCCTAATCATGTATATAAGCTCAAAAAGGCATTATATGGTTTAAAGAAGGCACCTAGAGCCTAGTATGATAGATTGAGTAGCTTCCTATTGGAAAAGGGATTTGAAAGGGGCAAAGTTGATACAACACTCTTTATACAAAAATCAGAAAATAATGTGTTATTAGTACAGATTTAGGTATATGACATTATATTTGGTGTTACTAACGATTTGTTGTGTAAGGAATTTTCTGAAATTATGAAAGGGGTGTTTAAAATGTTTATGATGGGCGATCTGACATTCTTTCTTAGACTACAAATAAAACAAATGAACAGCGGGATATTCATTCACCAAACAACGTATTGCAAGGAACTCTTGCAAAGATTCGAGATGGATAAGTGTAAAGAAGCGACAACACCCATGGCATCATCCTGCTATCTCGACAAAGACGAAAAAGGTAAAGCAATTGAGGTAACCAAATATCGTGGGATAATAGGTTCTTTATTGTATCTAACTATTAGTCGCCCCGATATAATGTTTAGTGTATGTATGTGTGCTACATATCAAGCTTCACCTAGAGAATCTCATTTTAGTGTTGTAAAACGGGTTTTGAAATATATTAAAGGAACAATGTGTATGTGTTTATGGTATCCTAGAGATGCTTCGTTAACCCTAATAGGATATTCAGATTCTGACTTTGCGGGATGCAAGTTAGACCGAAAGAGTACTAACGAGACTTGCCACCATTTGGGCAGCTCCCTAGTATCATGGCATATTAAAAAACAAGTTTGTGTTGCTTTATCTACCGCTGAAGCAAAATATATTGCCGCAAGCGTATGTTGTGCTCATATTTTATCGAGGAAACAGCAACTATCAGACTTCGGCTTAAAACTGGTAAAAATTCCTATAAAATGCGATAATACTAGTGCCATAAATCTATCGAAAAACCCAATTATGCATTCTAGTACTAAGCATATAGAGATTATAAATTATTTTTTAAGAGATCATGTTCAGAAAGGTGACTACATACTTGAATTTGTTGCAACATCGAAGCAATTAGCAGATATTTTCACCAAGCCCCTTCCACGGGATACTTTCTTTGTGTTACGCAGAGAACTTCGCATACTTGATGAAAAATATTTAAACTAATGTTCCTAAGGTAATTATGTGCCTTGCTTGATCTTGTCTATATGCTTATAAATGATACATGTTATGAATGCATGCTTCCTTGTTTAGATTATCTTCTGACTGTTTTTATGCTCTATTAGTGTGTCAAAACCCTTTAGGTGTGTATTTTAACAATAATACTCTAAGAATATTCTAGAAATCTCTAAAATACAACAAAATATGTGTTAATCTCTATCAATAATCGATTATACTATGCCTTAATCGATTAATTTGAGTTCCAATAGCCAAAAGAAATTCCCATCTTGCAATTTAATCGATTAAAAGTCTCTTTAATCGATTGCATGGGCTCAATATTTTGAAACTCTGAAAATTGTCACCTGATTAATCGATTATCGTCAAAATTTAATCGATTACCTGGGATCCAAAATCCAATTTTGAAAAATTTAAGTTGGTTAATCGATTAAACTATTGCATATAATCAACTAACGGCATGGCTATATCAGATTCAAATGTCATTTTGGGTTATTTTTCACTTTTCCCTAATCCTCTTTGCGGAATTTATGTTGGAATCTATATACTCGTTTGCACTTACTCGTATATTTTATAAAACTTGTTGCTAATTTGGGTTATGTTTAAAATTATTGCGTTATCCTTTGATGTTATCTACATGTGTATATATATTGTTGGATGATTAATCTTCTCTACATATTGTCTATATCTATCATTGATCATTCTATGGAATTCATGTTGAACCTACATGACTAGATAACTCTCGCAATCAATTCTGCCATTATATATTTCTATTCATACATAATCAATTAACTCCATTTCATATTCGATTAATGCTAAACTTTGTGCATTTGTTCAATTTTTTCTTAGACTGCTTAATCGATTATCCATGATTAATTAATCAATTAAGACTAGTAAATTGTATATATCTTTCCTTGCTTTTGGCTTTTAATATCATAATTTGCCGTAGTTTTTTTTGTCATGCCAAAACGGGGAGAAAGGTGTTGTTTGAGCTATTTTTGCAGGTTGAAGTGAGCTCCTGCATGTAATCATGTTGCTACCCTATTATTACCTACCACATTCTTTGAGGGGGAGAACAAAGTGAGGGGGAGCAGCGTATTCTGATTCAACCCTAAGCAAACATATTCTGCTAAGCTTCAAGTCATCAAACAAAGGAATTGTTTCAATGTTTGTCATCATCAAAAGGGGGAGATTGAAATGGCAAATAGTCAAACGATGTCATTATAACCAACCTACGAAGTTCTGATGAAGACAAGGTATTATATGGAAGCTTGAGGACTTGGACATCTCATCAAACAACACACCAACAACTCAAGGTGAACATCGTAGAGTCTAGGATTTCCTTTTACATTTTAGAGTTCTAAGTTGATTTCCTAGTATTGAGTCTTAGGTTAGGTAAACCCAAGATGGAAAATGTCTCACAGAAAGTCTAAAATGAAAATCATAGAGAGTGAGGCATAACATCATCATACATATATATGATAAATGACACTCATGCATTTGCATTTACACATACATGGTTTTGTGCATAAAGGCTTTATTCTTTCTAAAACGCATGATTGCATGCTCATTCATCATATAGGGTTTTTACCGCATAAATAGAAAAACCATTTTAAGCAATTTTAATCGATTAACCAGTTTTGTAATCGATTTAGTCTAGGAGAAATCCTCAATCGATTAACGAAAATCATAATCGATTAAATGGAATTACAAAATGTAACCTCCTAGGATTTCTATCAAATTAATCGATTAAGCACATTTTTAATCGATTAATCCATAACTAAAAATCAATTTTTAAAGAAATTGTTAATCGATTAACGTAGCCATTTAATCGATTACCATCTGCTGTATCAATTATGAGCTAATTTTGTTATTTTGCAATAGAATTGAATCAGTTTTTAAAAACAACTGTTCCCCTTCATTGAATAAGAATCGAAAATTTATCTGAGAGAAGAAAACTAAAGAATCATGGTGCTAAAATGTTTCAAAGCTTTCTTGTTGCATAAGCTTCAAGAGTGAAAAGAGAGAGAAAAGAGAGAAAATCCTTTTCATTGCGCCAAAACGATTTTCATTTAATTGAAAACACCTTGCATGATTTATAATTAGGTCTTAGGGCTGCTTTGTGAGATCTTTCTATCAAGGGTGATTAGAGCCGAATTAAGAGTCGTTATCCCCACAATCTAATGTTCTAAGTAACTCGGCAAAAAATCTATAACTTGAGGAGAATTCTCGTGATGTGTGGTATCATCACGGGTTGAGAATTAGGAGTCTTCATTAGATAGGAAGTCTTCATTCGAGCAAGAGTTCTGCTGGGGCCAAAGTGCGCGAATGGTGTGGTATCGAAGTAGGCATATATAAGGGGTCAAACCGAGCTTAGTGGCTCATCGATTTCAAAAGGAAATGTTTTGATTCGCTGTATTGGAAATGTGGTTGTAAATTACATTTCTGATAAGTGAAGAAAAATCTCCATATCAACCAGAAGGCCTGGATGTAGTTTGTAGTGGACTGCAAACGTACTAGGATAAAAATCCTCGAGCGCATTTTCTCTATCCCTATCTCTTTACAATTATGTCTTTACTACTTTCTATTTTGATTGACTTTCTGTGATTAATTGCTTACTGTGTTAATCTATTGTTATTCAAGAATCAACCTTAGTATAGGTAAGATCAAGAATTGTCACGGTTTTTATGAAGCTAGAAAATTGATTTTCAAAGTATAACAATCAGGATAATCGATTATCGTACTGATAATAATCGAATAATTGAACTGTCCTTAATCGATTAACCCCATTGATAATCGATTAACTGCAACAACTTTGTATTCTATGAAAATATCAGTTAAAAATAGGCAATATTACAACTTGAAACATAAAGAGATTAATGATAGAAAAATCCTGCAACAAGGAATTTTATCCTGGTTCGTCTGAGGTCCATTTGCAAACTACATCTAGGCCTTCTTTTCTGATCTCGGGAGATTTTCTTCACTAATATTGAAACGAATGTATTGTTACATACAAACTTCCAATACAAAAACTTAGACGCTCCCTTCTTGAATCCAAGAACCCAGTTTCTTGGTTTGACTCACCTAATCGCCTTAGAAAACCTATCTTACGATCTAGCCCCAGTCAAGAAAACGTTATAAACTCAAGTCCTATAAGTCTTGGTGAAGACTCACTAAATATCTTAGGTGGTAAGACACTAAGAGACGACTTCCCTTATTACAACACAAAAACAGTACAAAAATAGAGTATTATTAAGCACAATGTAGCTCAAAATATTACAGTTAAAACTCAGCTAAAAACCCTATACAAAACTGACAAGTTAACATGAATATGTATGAGTTCATTAACATGCAGAAACAGAGAATTTCTATCCTAAAATTATTCTAAAGAAATGCAAGAATCATGCAAGAAAAGATAGCATAGTTTAACACATTAATCACATGCAATTGGATGACAATTAAACCATAAGCATGATACTATCTCTCACTATCTCACAGTGCTTTTCACTCTGCCTATATGATACAATTGAGCACAAAAAATATGCAACTAGCAATTCTAAAAATGAATGATATGATGTATGGTGCATGACCTAAAACCACAGTTTATATGGAAAACCTCTATGAGACCTAGTTAATCGATTAAGTGCCATTTTAATCGATTAACAGAATGTTGAAAATAAATTTTTTCAGGTTTTCAGTTATCTGTTAAAACCGAATTTACGTTAATCAATTAACACCTTCCTTAATCGATTAAGTGGCATATTTTTCAGCTAGATGAATAAATGGTAAACTACCTATATGTTATGCTCATCAACTATACATGTTTTACCGATATATTATGCCTAAGATGCACAAGTAACATGTATGATTAATGCATGAACATAAAATAATCTAGATGGCATGTCTCATGAAAATGAACTGATCATTTTTAAGGCTTTTTAGAATTATATCTAGGTTTACCTAACCTAGACTCAATATCTAAGGCACACATCTAAGACCCTAAAAATGACTCTTGTAAGAAACCTAGTCTAGACATGAAACCCTTGAGTCCATGGCATGTTGATTTGTTGAGTCCTCATCAAGCTTTCACGTAATCCTTGTCTTCATCAAAACATAGGCAATCTAATTTTGCAACACTTTGACACTTTGCACTTTCAATCTCCCCCTTTTTGATAATGACAAACTCCACATCAAATCTTGTTTTGATGTATAGCTTGATGATGGTTATAGAATGCATGGTTGTTAATTTCAAAGTTAAAGCGCATAGCTAGACAACGGAAGCTGAAAATTATTTACGACCTGCAAATTCACATCAAACAACAAAGCAACCTTTCTCCCCATTTTGACATTATCAAAAGGATGAACGAATCAATCTCGTCAAAAGTAAGAAGAGTTATATAATGAAATCAAAATTGTAATCAATCAATTAAATTTGGGAGTTCAATTAATTAATCAGTTTAAGGAAGCTCGAACAAGTGCACATGTTTGATAAACACTTAATCGATTAAAAGTGTAGGTTAATCGATTAAATTGACAGAATATAGTAAATGAACACATTTAATGGCATGAAAGGTTATACAATGACTAATTAAGCATGGAATGATCAAGCATTAATATCATAGCATGTATACAGCAGGCTCAATCAAATAGAATTGATGCGGAAAACCAATCATGGTCAAGTACCATTAAACATACATTCATACTATATATGACATAGATACGCATATGATATAATCAATGCAAAACAAAACTAGTAACGATTAAAGTTCAATATCATGCATACCAAGTGATAAAAGTTCAGCAAAAGTAGATAGCAGCTATTACAACCCAAGAAAAGCAAAGAGAAAATATGTCTCAAGAGTACAAAGCAACAAAATCCTTAAAATTAGCCCATATAAGAACTGCATCAAAGGCAACCTAGGGTCTAAGGTCTTCTAATCTAAGGATGCGGAGGAAGGTCTTTGTCATCAGGAACTGTCAGACTACTATCTCCCTAGATGAGAACTCTCAACTTCTCAAATTCTGCACAAAACCTATCATTTTGTGCCTCAACAATGTTTTCAACAAAGCTCCTCATCGACTAATAGTGGTTATCGATGTAGGCGGCCTGACATTCCTCAAATTGTTCCAAGTCTGTATGGAAAGAATCCTTCACGAAATGAAAATGTAAATCAATTCTATTATTCATCCTTTGCTGCATTGCATCCAACTGAGCTAATCCAAAGGGAGGTATCCGCAGTGCGTTTCCAGCTGACTCCTCCTTAGTTCCTGCATTGAATTGATTTGTTACTGCCTGATCCTCATCTCCAGATAAGTCCAGATCCACAGTAGTGTAATCCTCTTGGTATTGCCAAGTATTCCCATACTTGTAAATACCCATCTTGTCGATCAAACTTTCATCAACCAGGTGATCTTTATCAGAAGACTCCATGATGATGGTGTCAGACACATCAATATGCAGATAATCGATGATCCTCAAAATGAAAATACTATAGGGTAGCAGCTTGGATTGCAACATTGACACACTATACATGACCTTAAGGATCTCCTCAGGCCAATTAATCATAACATTTTCCTTAACATCATACATGAACCTCAAATCATTCACAGTGAGTTGTGCATGATTTGTGTTCCTCTAAACCAAAATGTACGTTGTCAGATAGTGCAATAGCCTATTTTCCACAGATAATGACCCAAATTTTATTAATTCTCCTTGGATATACAGATGGGGATTTCTCAAGCATGACTTGTAAACCTTAGCAGTATTGAATGAATTCTTGACCCAGTCACAATTACCAATGCTAGCACCATTGGTGGACAAACCTCCCACATTCATGAAAATATCCTCACTCAGCTCAAACAAATTTTCAGAAACCATAGACCAATACTTGTCATCCTTAGATCTAAAGTTGGCATAAAATTCTCTAATCAAAGCAGGGTAAATATTTCCCTTTAATTCCAGAAAGGTGACAGCTCCTTGAGCTTGCATGCCTTGCGAAATTCAAAATTTTGTTCCACCATCTAGGATAAATCCGCATACCCGATGTAAGTTCGTTTCCTGCCCTGAAACTTTGACAACTGAGTCTCCTATAGTATGAGAGAGTAGTGGGGGTCTCCATGGTCCTGCCTCACATTCGAATTTGAAGATGTAGCAATATGAGCCCTTCGTGCGTGTTGAGCAGTTGTCTTAATCCTTTTTGAATGACCTCTTTTGATTTTGATTGCAAAATCCGAGAGAATTGATAGGTGAAGAAGGATTTTGGGGGGGAACCTAACCTTAGAGTTTAGAATTGGGAATGTGGGTTTCCTTGAAAATTTTGAGAAGCAATGGGATGAAATAAAGTGAAATATGGGTAGAGGAGGAGGTTAAATCTTCTTTTAGGTTAAGAATTTAGATTATGTTGTTGCCTCTGAGATTTAGAAAGAAAAGGGGGTAGAGAGGATTTGAAAAAATGGCAAAAACACTTTTGGTTCTACTTTATCTGCTGCCGTTAATCGATTAAGAGTTATACCTCATCGACTAATCATAGTTAAAATTCCAGATTTTCAGAAAAATAAGTCCAGGTAATCGATTAATATGGAACATTAAATGATTAAATTTTGTAAAAATTTAAGTGATCGCTACTGGAACTCATTCTAATCGATTAAGACTCATGGTTAATCAATTAATAGTCATCAAATTTGTAGAATCAAGTTGGTTTTTGAGTTTTAGATGCAAGCAAAGATTTCTAACATATATCAACCAATTTTAAGCAAACACACATACATAGAGAGCTTATTATATTTGATCATGAATCATATTAGGAATAGAATGCATTCAACAAATATTCATTTTGAAGCATATTAGACATTTAGCATGCGTAGCACATAATAAAGAGTTAGACGATTTTAATCAAGATATTTTTCATCAAGGATTCCAATTTCGTGAGAGGGGCTTGGTTAAAATGTCAGCTAATTGCTTAGTAGTTTCAACAAATTCAAGCACACAATCGCCATTTTGAACATGATCACGCAAGAAGTGGTGTCTAATTTCTATATGCTTGGTTCACGAATGCAAAACGGGATTCTTGAATAGGTTTATGGCACTTTATCACATTAAATGGGGATCTTTTCTAGATTAAGACCAAAGTCCTTAATTTGCTACTTCACCCATAGGATTTGACCGCAACACACACCAGCGGCAATGTATTCCGCTTTGGCGGTGGACAAAGCAACACATGCTTGCTTTTTTTACTGTGCCATGTAACTCAGGAACTGCCTAGTAAGTGACAAGTCCCACTAGTGCTCTTCCGATCCAGCTTACATCCAGTAAAGTCGGAATCTGAATACCCTACCAAGGATAATGAGGCATCCCTAGCATACCATAATCCTATATTTATTGTTCCTTTTAAATATCTCATGATACGTTTAACAGCACAAAAATGTGAATTTTTAGGTAATGCTTGAAATCTAGCACACATGCAAACACTAAACATAATATCGGGGTAGCTCGCAGTCAAATATAATAAAGTTTTGATTATCTCTCGATACTTGATTACGTCAATAGCTTTTCCCTTTCCGCCTTTGTCTAGATAGCAAGTAGACACTATAGGTGTAGACGCTTCTTTACATTTTTCCATGTCGAACTTTTTGAGTAACTCCTTGCAGTACTTCGATTGATTAATGAAGATGCCACTTTCCATTTGTTTAATTTATAGCCTAAGGAAGAAAGTCAGCTCACCCATCATCGACATCTTAAATTCTCCCTGCATCATCTCATAAAATTCTCTACAAAGAATGTCATTAATAGATCCAAAAATTATATCATCAACATATATTTGAACTAATAATACATGATCATCTAATCTACGGATAAAGAGGATAGTATCAACCATACCCCTCACGAACCCTTATTCCAAAAGGAAAGAGCTCAATCAGTCATTCCAAGGTCTAGGAGCCTGTTTCAGGCCACATAGAGCCTTCTTAAGCTTATAAACATTGTTCGGATATTTAAAATTTTCAAAGCCAGGAGGTTGATCAACATACACCTCCTCTTGAATGTAGCCATTCATAAAGGCGCACTTAACATCCATTTGAAAGAGCTTAAAGTCCATAATCGATGCAAAGGATAAAAGCATCCTAATGGCCTCTAATCTGGCTACATGAGCATAGGTCTCATCATAATCGATGCCTTACTCCTGGTTGTAGCCATTGGCCACTAAGTGTGCCTTATTTCTTATGATCAAGCCAGATTCATCTAGTTTATTTTCGAAGACCCATCTAGTACCAATCAGTGGATGTTCTTTTGGTTTAGGGACCAAGTCCAATACATTATTGCGCTCGAACTTGTTTAGCTCTTCTTGCGTAGCTATACCCCAGTGCACCTCCTCAATGGCCTCATCGATGGTCTTTGGCTCGATTTGAGATACGAAAGCAACATAGTTACAAAAATTATGAAAAGAACTACGGGTTACCACCCCCGTAGAGATATCACCTTTAACTTTGTCAAGTGGATGATCTTTCTTAGTCTTCCACGCAATTGGAAAGTCCTGATGCTCATCTTGGACAATTTGCTCTACTTCTTCTTCTTTGTCCTGGTCCTTGTCCTTAGAGTATGCTTCTTCTAAAGCACCTGCAACATCATTAGAAAATACCTTTCTCTTCTCTATTGGAGAAGATTCATCAAAATGAACATGTACAGACTCTTCTACTTCCACGGAATATTTGTTAAACACTCGATAAGCTTTACCATGTAATGAATACCCTAAAAATATACTCTCATCCGCTTTTGAGTCAAATTTTCCTAGCGCTCTTTTTCCATTATTTAAAATAAAACTTTTACATCCGAAAGCATGAAAATGAACAATATTAGGTTTTCGACCTTTTAAAAGTTCATACGGAGTTTTCAAACAAGTAGGCCTCAAGAGTATACGATTTATCACATAGCAAGCAGTATGCACTACATCAACCCAAAAGTACTTAGGAACCTTGGTTTCGTATAGCATGGTTCTAGCAAGCTCCTCTAGAACTCGATTCTTCCTCTCAACAACTCCATTTTGCTTATGGGTATGAGGAGCTGAGAACTAATGCATGATACCATGTATATTACAAAATTTATCAAACTGGTGGTTTTCAAACTTGCCACCATGATCGGATCGAATGAATACAATTTTAAGATTAAACTGATTTTGAATTTCTTTGGCAACGTTTTTGAAAGATTAGAATGCATCACTCTTAAAATATAAAAATAGTGTCTGTGTGAATCTAGAGAAATCATCAACTATTACCAAAGCATAGAAACTACCACCAAAACTCATTATTTGTGAAGGTCCAAACATGTCCATAGGGAGAAGCTCTAGAGGTCTTGTTATGGAGATTACATTCTTTTTACCAAAAGAGTTTTTAACTTGTTTACGTTTTTGACAAGTATCACAAGTTTCCTGAGTTTTAAAATCAAGTTTTGGTATACCCTGAACCAAATTAATTTTAGATATTTTATCTATATGTTTTACATGAATATGAGTGACGCGCCTATGCCAAAGCCAAATATCATTTTCTTTAGAAACAAAACATGTTGAAAATAATGTTGTGACATCATCTAGGTTCACCATATAGATGTTATTAATGCGATGTCTGACAAATTTGACCTTATTAGATAAATTGTTACGAATTATCCAACACTCGGAGTCGAAAGATACACGATTACCTTTGTTGCAGAGTTGGCTGTTACTCAATAGGTAGTGCTCCAAACCTTCAACATATAGTACATTCTCGATCACTACCTGAGTTGAGTTTCCAATTGTCCAGGTACCAGGTATCTTTCCTTTGTTGTTGTCTCTATACGTGACAAACCCTTTTTCCTTTAATGATAGATCTAGGAATTTTGATCTATGTCCTGTCATATGCCTCGAGCATCCACTATCAAGATACCAATGTTGTTCATGTACTCGTAGACATATCTGCAGAATAGATCACTTGCCTTTTCAGTTACCCAATTTATATTGGGTCCTTTTCTGTTAGTAACTAGGGAGTTATCTCCCTTTTTCATCCAGGAATATACACCACTAGGTATACCAGACTTCCTGATATAACAAGAGTAGGAAGTGTGGCCATGTGTGCCACAATAGAAACATGTAGGAACTTTCTTATTATAAAACTTTTTANTGATATAACAAGAGTAGGAAGTGTGGCCATGTGTGCCACAATAGAAACATGTAGGAACTTTCTCATTATAAAACTTCTTATTAGGTCGAGTTACAGGTTTCCTATATGGTCTTCTCCTACGCATAGGAGGGATATATCCTAATCCAGTATGGTCACCAACATTTCTAGTTTGACTAAGCATAGTGTCTAGTTGATTTTAACTCTTTCTGAGTTTTGCGAGTTTTTCATTAAGTCTCAAATTCTCATTTTTCAAAGTCTCGCAGGACTCACAGACAGTTGATTGATTTAAATTATCATTTGAGCAATTGCATATATTACATGAAAATATTAGATCTAAGGTTTCATTCTCAAGTTTAAGATCATTTAATTCTTTCTATAATAAAACTATTTTCTATTCATTTAGAAGGATTACTCGTTTTCAATCAGAACTAATCCTAGCTAATGTTTTTAATTCTTCATGCAATTCGACATAAGCATTATATAAGTCCTCATAAGGAGGTGAATCAATAGAAAAAGAAGATGAGGTGTCAGACTATACCTCATTGTTTACCTCCTTTGAATTTGAGTCGCAAGCTTCAGTTGTTATGGTCATTAGGCAAAGCTTGGCAATCTCCTCTTCATCTGAGGTGCTTGATGTCGTATCCTCCTTTGGTACATCCCAAACAATGTAGGCCTTCTTTGACTTGAAGTCCCGAGGAGTGCTCTTCTCAATGTGTCCTGGCTTACCACATTTGTGGCAACTGAAGCGCTCTTTGTTACCTTTGCCTTTTCTAGTTGACTCACGCGCATCTTTGTTCTAAAAACGTTTAAAGGCTCCTCTCTTTAATAATTTCCCGAATTTTCGTATGAGAAGGCTCAACGTTTCATCATCAATATCTGAATAAGAATCAACATCTTCTTTCTCTTCAATAAGTTGAGACGTTGTTGCTTTAAGAGATATGCCTTTATTTTTGCGATATGATTCCTCATGCATTGTCAAGCGCCCAAGTTCTATCTCGTGATCTTGAAGCTTTCCAAATAATGTTGCCAAAGGCATGGAGTCAAGATCCTTGGATTCCATGATAGCTGTAACTTTAAATCGCCATCTCCTGTCAAGACAACACAAAACTTTTTTAGTTAGTTCTCCTTTGGTAAAATTTTTATCTAGAGCAACTAAATGGTTTACTATATGTTTGAATCGCTTTTGCATGTCGTTGATAGATTCACTCGGCAACATACGAAAAAGCTCGTACTCATGTGTCAAGGCATTCATCCTGGCACGCTTGACTTCGCTAGTGCCTTCCTAAGTCACTTGTAAAGTGTCCCTCATTTCCTTGGCACTTTGACATTGCGAAACCCGAAAGAATTCATCATATGATAGGACCGATGTGATGATGTTTTTAGCACAAAGGTTGTATTGAACCTTTTTACGTTAATCATCAGTCCATAAACTCTTAGGTTTTTCTTTCGGTTCATCTTCCACTAGATGCATTGGGACGAAAGACCTGTTGACTACGCATTCACAAATATCCGAGTTAATGGCTTCAATGAATATCTTCATCCGGTCTTTCCAGTAGGCGTATACTTCGCCATTGAATACGGGAGGATGGTTAATGGATGCGCCACCAACGCCAAAGAGGTTGGTAGAACCCATTTGTTTTCCCTTAAGGATCATGCGTATACAGTTGAGCTAGAACGTCGTACTAGCTCTGATACCACTTGTTAGGTATAAGTGGACAGAACACACCTAGAAGGGGGGTTGAATAGGTATCGCAGTTATCAATTACCGCTTTTTGCATCAAAGCCCTATTCTGGATAAAGCCCCAATTAATCGACTGACACCTTGCCTTAATCGATTAACTCACAGAAAACAACAAGTTGCGAAATGGCTTAACGCATAGCCACTCACCGATATTCAGATACAGATAAAGCAAATATATTTGAACAAAATTAAACTCAATATAGCAAATTTACAGTATCCAAATTATCAGCTAAAAATACGCAATATTACAACTTGAAACATAAAGAGAATAAGGATAGAAAAAGCCTGCAACAAGGAATTTTATCCTGGTTCGTTTGTGGGTCCACTTACAAACAACATTCAGGCCTCCCCTTATCATCTCTAGAGATTTTCTTCACTAACTTTGGAATGAATGTATTGTTACATGCAAACTTCCAATACAAAAACTTAGGCGCTCCCTTCTTGAATCCAAGAACACACTTTTTTTTAACTCACCTAATCGCCTAAGAAATATTTTCTTCCGATCTAGCCCCAGCCAAGAAAACGTTCTAAACTCAAGACCTCTAAGTGTTGGTGAAGACTCACTGAATCTCTTAGGTGGTAAGACACCAAGTGATGACTTCATTTATTACAACACAAAAATAGTACAAAAACAGAGTATTATTAAGCACAATGTAGCTCAAAATATTACAATTGAAACTTACTTAAAACCCCTAAACAAAACTCACAAGTTAACATGAATAGTATGAGTTCATTAACATGCAGAGACAGAGAATTTCTATCCTAAAATTATTCTAAAGAAATGCAAGAATCATGCAAGTAATGATAGCAAAGTTTAACACATTAATCACATGCAATTGGATGACAATTAAACCCTAAGCATGATACAATCTCTCACTATCTCACAATGCAATTCACTCTACCTATATGACTCAATTGAGCATGAAAAATATGCAACTAGCCATTCTAAATACGAATGATATGAGGTATGGTGCATGACCTAAAAACATAGTTTATATAGAAAACTTTTCTGAGACCTAGTTAATCGATTAAGTGCCCTTTTAATCGATTAACGGGCTGTTGAGAATAACTATTTTTAGGTTTTCAGTTATCTGTTAAAACCGAATTTACGTTAATCGATTAACACCTTACTTAATCGATTAACTAGCATATTTTTCAGCTAGATGAATAAATGGTAAACTATCTATATGTTATGCTCATCAACTACATATGTTTTACCAATACATTATGCCTTAGATGCACAAGTAACATGTATGATTAATGCATGAACATATAATAATCTAGATGGCATGTCTCATGATAATGAATTGATTATTTTTAAGGCTTGTGAGAATTGCATCTAGGTTTACCTAACCTAGACTCAATATCTAAGGCACACATCTAAGACTCTAAAAATGACTATTGTAAGATACCTAGTCTAGACATGAAACCCTTGAGTTCATGGCATGTTGATTTGTTGAGTCATCTTCAAGCTTTCACTAAATCTTTGTCATCATCAAAACATAGGCAATCTAATAGTGCAACACTTTGACAATATGCACTTTCAGTTTGAACAAGTAAAGTATGATTATTTATTTTCTTAATGAATAACTTAGTGTTGACCTTTCCTTTAGTAAAACCTTTATTAGTTAAAATGTTTGTTAGACGACTGTACCATGCACGGGGAGCTTTCTGTAAGACATAGAGGGCTTTCTTAAGCTTATAGACATGATAGGGATTCTTATGGTCTTTAAACCCATGGGTTTGTTCGATGTACACCTCTTCTTGTATATAACCGTTCTGAAATGCACTATTTACATCCATTTGATATAACTGGAAATCTAGAGAATATGCATATGCAAGCAAGAGCCTAATAGCTTCAAGTCTAGCAACAGGAGCGAATGTTTCATTAAAGTTAATACATTCTTCCTGTTTGTATCCTTGTGCTACAAGTGTTTTTTTATTTCTTATAATAATGACATTTTCATGTGATTTATTCTTAAAGACCCAACGAGTTACTATAACATGTCTTTCTTTAGGTCTACAAACAAATTTCCAGACTTCGTTTCTCTCAATCTCGTTAAGCTCTTCTGGTATAGCAAGAATTGAATGTTCATCTTCGATTGCGTCATCAATATTGGATGGTTCCACTTGAGAAACAAAAGCCATGCTTAGACAGACATCATTCAATTTCAGGCAAGTAGAGACTCCCTTACTTATATCACCATTATGTTTTCAATAGGATGATATCGATTAATTCTCCATTATTTTGGTAAATCAGAGTGAATATGCTCTTCTTGTGAAGGTATATTGTCATCTATTTTCATATGCTTTGTATTGGCTATTACATCATTAATGGATTCTTCCAATGATGGACTGGAAAAGTCATCATCATCAACCATGGATATTTCTTTCATGGTTGGATTAGTCTCATCAAAAGTCGCATGAATAGATTCTTCTATGCCCACTATTCTCTTATTGAATACTCGAAAAGCTTTTCTTGTAAGAGAGTAGTCAAGGAGAATTCCTTCATTGGATTTTGCATCAAACTTTCCTAAGTTTTCCTTTCCATTAATTAGCACATAACATTTGCAGTCGAATACATGCAAGTGAGAAATATTTGGTTTTCTACCTTTAAAGATTTCACATGGGGTTTTCTTTATAATAGGTCTTATTAGGACTCGGTTGGAAACATAGCATGCCGTACTAACTACATCTGCGCAAAAATATTTTCGTAGATTAGTTTCATTCAACATTGTACGTGCTAGTTCCTCTAATGATCTATTCTTTCTTTCTACAAAACCATTTTGTTGTGGTGTTCTAGGAGCAGAGAAATTGTGAGTGATACCATTATCATCACAAAATTCCTCAAAGGAAGCATTTTAGAATTCTCCCCATGATCACTTTGTATAGCAGCTATTTTCAAGGATTTTTCATTTTGTACTCTCTTAGCATATTTGCTAAAGGCATTAAATTCCTCATTCTTGTGTACCAAAAATAGAATCCAATTATATCATAAAAAGTCATCTACTATCACAAGAGCATAGTAGTTACCACCAATACTTTTGGTGCGAGAAGGGTCGAATAAGTCCATATATAGTAACTGCAATGGTCTATCAGAAGAAACCATATGTTTTAGTTTGAAAGAATACTATGTTTGTTTACCCTTTTGACAAGCACTACATAGTTTGTCTTTCACAAACTTCATCTTGGGTAAACCAAAATCCAGATCTTTCTTTACCAGTTTATTCAAATGATCCATATGAATATGAGCAATTCTCCTATGTTATAGCTATGCGTCATGATCATTAATAACTAAACATTTTATTAGAAGACAAGAATCATTTAAAGAAATCATGTAGATATTATTGATTCTCTTACCAACAAGTATAGAATTTTCAAATACCTTACTATCAATGATGCATTTGTCGAGGTAGAAAGCCACATGGAACCCTTTGCCACATGGAACTCCTTCTATTATAGTAGATGGTGGTTTCCCGACTCTACCAACTCCAATTAAATTTCCTTTGTTAATATCATCATACGTGACATAGCCTTTGCCCCTTGGAGTAAGGATAGAGAACTTTCCTTTATCGCCTGTCATATGTTTTGAGCAGCCGCTGTCCAAATACCGTAAGTCGTTGGCGGCTCCCAAACACTCCTACAAAACAATTTAAGTAATATTAGGTACCCAATTCTTTTTGGGTCTGACATGGTTAGTACCTTTCTCTGCTCATTTAAAATATCCAAAGGGAATGTCATATTTTCTAATTTTTCAAGTATTATAGGTTTGCTTGTGATGTAGACAAAATGTACAATTGGGTTGATCCATTTGTATCCTTAATTTAGATTTAGAAATATGATGAGTATGGATACTTTGCTTTTGAAATAAAATTTTATTAGACACCTCTTGTTTCTTAAGTGACGAAGGTTTGAAAAAACTGAGACCTCTACAGTCAATGGAGTGTCTTTGTGTTTTCAGCATGTCATCCAATTTTTTACTACTCTTATTAAGATTCATGAATTGAAGACTCAAAGTGGAAATTTTACTTTCAATAGTAATACAATTTGGACAAGAGGAAGAAGGTTTATTGCAGAATGCGTCAATCTCAATTTTTTGTTTGAAACAAATTTTACTGAGTTTGACGTATACACTATGCAGTTTATTGAAAGCATTTTGTAAATCAGAAAAGGATGGCTTATTTAAAAGTTCAGTTTCACTTACTTCATCATCATCAGAATGATGAAACGCCATTAGAAAGAGATGATATTGCTCTTCATTTTCTGTTTCTGACGTGGAACTTGAGTCATTATCCTCTCATGTAATATAAGTCTGTCTACCGGTCTTCTTTTAAAATTTTGCCTTCACAGGATTTTTCTTCAATATAGGGCAGTTCATCTTCATATGTCTAGGTTTTCCACATTCAAAACAGTTGAAGCTTTCATTTGAAGTGGAAACTTCATTACTTTTGGTGAATCTCCTTGGTTGTCCAGCCTTACCACTTATTCCTTTTCAGGAATTTACTAAACTTTTTCACCGGCATGCTCATGTCTTCTATTTCGTCTTTTTCCTATTCATCTTCTGAGGATTCATATGCCTATACTTTAGATTTGAGAGAAATATTATATCTATTCTTCTGTTGCTCTTCATGTTGTTCAAGTTGGGTCAATTCCAACTCATCATGCTCTTGCAACTTTCCAAATAGTGCAGCCAATGACATCTTAGAAAAGCTTTTCTTTTATGAAATGGATGTCACTTTAGGTTACCATTGTCTTGAGAGTGATCTTAGAACTTTCAAGTTCAAGTTTCTATTGGACAATACTTTTCTAATGCAATCAGGTGGTTTATAAGGTGAGTAACTATCTTTTAGAGATCTAGAATTTTCTCTCTAGGTTTTAAACGAAACATTTCATATTCCCGATAGAGAGTATTGAGTGTCGACCTTTTTACTTCCTCAGTTCCTTCACGTATGGTCTCTAGAGTGTCTCATATTTCTTTAGCAGATTTGCAGTTATACACTCTAAAGAACTCATCAATTCCAAGTGCTTAAGTGAGGATGTTCTTTGATTTGAGATTGTATTGCACTTTCTTTTTATGTTCATCATTCCACACAAATTTTGGTTTTACTTCCTGTTCACCATTGAAAACGTTGAAGGGTTCATAAGGTCCTTCCTTACTCGCGTTCCAAATATCCATGTCTTGAGATTTTATAAAGATTCTCATCCTGGTTTTCTAGAAGTCATAGCATGCTCTAACAAAGCTTGGAGGGCGATTGATGTCAGAACCTTCTCCTAGAAATGATGTTTAGGCCATCTTAAATACAAGATCAGATTGGAGAATAGATTACACAAAATAAGCTTTGGTGCCAATTTTATGTTTAAGATGCCAACTAAGAAGGGGGTCAATTAGTTGTTGGGCGAATATGGATGATTTTTCTGAAAGTGTGCATGTCAAGAGGAACACTTTGGAAAGCTCTCCTTGAACGTCATGGTTTTGATGAGGACAACGTGTGCCTAAAAGTGCTTGAAGATAACCAACAATTCAACGTGCTTAAGTCTTTTATTTGGTACTAGGCTTAGACTAGATTCTAGTTTAAGTTGAGTCGAAGGCTTAGGGCACCTAATACATGTCTCACATGCATTTATCTTTAAATCATTTCATCCATGAGATATGTTCATTTCATAATATGTTCATGCATTACATAAATACATGTATATATGCATTCTAGGCATAAAACTAAGTGTCAAACATGTATTATCTAAGTGCATAACATATTTGATGTTTTCTATTTGAAAATACACATTTTATTTAGTGTTAATCGATTAACCATACCTTTAATCGATTAACCCAACTGCTGTGTAAAGTGGTTGCCACTGGAACACGTTTTTGTAATGCAGTTAATCGATTAAAGGTTTACGTTAATCGATTAACCTAACTGATTTTTAAGTTGTTGAAACTGAAAAACTGAAAAACAGAATCAGTTATAATTTTTAGTCCCGTTAATCGATTAAGAAGGCATTTAATCGATTATCTGGGGTTCTGGACTGATTCTTTATAAACTGCGTTTTCAGAATTAATCTCATAAGTTGCATGTTGCATTTATTAGAGAGTTAGAGCATTCTACGTGTTAATTGCTGCATCTATTTGTTAATTGCATTAGTGAGTTTAGAAATGAGAGATTCCTTGCTTTAGGATTGAGTGCATTTCATGTTATAATCTCTCATGTTTTCCCTCACATGTTCATGCATATTTTTGATGCGTTTTTCATGAATTTTATAATTCTGTAACTTCTGTTTTCATAACTAATACTTGTCATTTCACATGTGTTTGTGTTAAATGTGCATTAGAGTAAAGCCTTCATGTTGTATTTGAGCTTAGGTATAGCTTAATATTACTCTTGTAATTCTTGTGTAATTGTTGTGAAAGGGAATCTCTTGGTGTCGTATCACCAGTAGAGATTGTGTGTTTCTTCATAGCTTAGAGTGTAAGAAAAGGAAAGAACGAGAGATTCTTTGGCTGGGGCTACGCCGAAAGAAACGTTTTCTTTATCGGTAGGAAGGGAGTCAAACCATTGGATAGTTTCTTTGATTTCTTGTCATTTGCTAAGTGTTGTAATTGGATAATGTGTTTGTAAATTACATTGATTCGATTATAGTGAAGGAAATCTCCCAAGTCAGCCGGGAGGCCTGGATGTAGTTTGCAGTGGACAGCAAACGAACCAGGATAAAAATTCGATTTGCAGGATTTGTTTCTCTCTCTCTCTTTACTGTTTTCAATCGATTTAATTTGTATATTTGATTCAACTAATACATTCTGTTCTTTTGTTGTATTGCAAGCTATTCTGATATACAAATTTGTAAGCTCTGTATTCGTTCTGTTATCGGTTATTTGTTTCGCATTTAATCGTTTCTGTAATTGCTTACTGGTTCTGTTTAATCGATTAATATTCCTGTGTTAATCGATTATACTGTTTCTATTAATCGATTAAAATAGTTTCTGTTTAAAACTGTTTTTTGTGTTAATCGATTAAGACTGTGCTTATAATCGATTATCCTTTTCTCCTTAATCGATTAAATAGGGTTGATTCAGCATTAAGTGTTGATTTGCGAAAAGCGGTAATTCTAACCGCGACACCTATTCAACCCCCCCCTTCTAGGTGTATTGTAACCACTGATACCTAACAAGTGGTATCAGAGCTAGTACGAAGTGCTAGCTCAACCGCGTATTCGTGATCCTAAAGGGAAAAGGAATGGGTTCTTCAAATCCATTTGGTGGTGATGGGTCATCCATTAATCGACCACCAATATTCAGTGGTGAAGGGTATGCCTACTGGAAAGTGCGCATGCAAATTTTTATTGAGGCCATAGACTCGGATATTTGGGAATCCGTAGTCAACGGCCCTTACGTTCCACAACATCTTGTGGACGATCAACCTAAAGATAAACCGAAAAGTTTATGGACCGATGATGAGCGCAAAAAGGTCCAGCATAACCTGCGCGCCAAAAACATCATCACATCGGCCCTATCATATGATGAATTCTTTAGGGTCTCGCAGTGCCATAATGCGAAAGAAATGTGGGACACTTTACAAGTGACTCACGAAGGCACTAGCGAAGTCAAGCGCGCAAGACTGAACGCGCTGACCCACGAATATGAGTTGTTTCGCATGTTACCAAGCGAATCAATATGTGATATGCAAAAGCGATTCACTCATATTGTCAACCATTTAGTTGCTCTCGATAAATCATTTGCTAGAGGTGAACTAACTAATAAAGTTTTGCGTTGTCTTGACAGGAGATGGCAACCAAAGGTGACTGCAATTGTTGAGTCTAAAGATTTAGATTCTATGCCTTTAGCTACTTTATTTGGAAAACTTCAAGAGCATGAAATGGAGTTGGGTCGCTTGACCATGAATGAAGAATCAGACCGGAAGAAGAAGAGCATCACTTTGAAGGCCACGACCTCCAAAGACAAAGAAGAGAAAATTGATGATGAATCTGATTCCGATCTAGATGATGAAACTATGGGTCTCCTAGTCCGAAAATTTAGCAAATTCATTAAAAGAAAAGGAGGACTCAAAAAGTTTCAAAAGAAGGAAGCGAAAGAGTCAACCAGTAAAGGCAAGAATAACAAGGATCGCTTCACTTGCCATGAGTGTGGAAAGGTAGGGCACATGAGGTTTCAGTGTCCAACCTACCTAAAGAAGGTTGATTCAGAGAAGAGCACTCCCAGGGACTTCAAATCCAAGAAAGCTTACATCGTTTGGGATGTACCTGAGGAGGAATCGACATCGAGCACCTATAGTGAGGAGGAGTCAGCAAAGCTGTGTCTGATGGCCAGATCTGACATCAATACAAATTCAGACTCATGCAAGGGCAATGATGAGGTATATTCTGACACCTCATCCACTTCGAATGATTCACCTCCTTATGATGTATTGTATGATGCTTATGTCGAGTTGCATGATGAATTAAAGAAATTGGCTAGAATTAACATTGATAGGAAAAGAATAATCCTGATAAACGAACAAAAAATAAGCCAATTACAAAAAGAATTAGATGAATTAAAACTGGAAAATGAAACTTTAGATCTCATCTATTCTTGTAGTTCATGTAACTGCTCTGCTAGTAACTTATGTCAAAAACCTGTCTGTGAGACTTGCGAGACTTTGCAAGAGGACAATTTTAAACTAAATGAAAAACTCACACGTCTCACAAACAGTAAACTGCAATTAGATAACCTGCTTAATCAAACTAGAAATGTTGGTGATCGAACTGGTCTAGGTTATACTCGCACTGCTAAAAAGAAGCGACCATATAGAAAACCGGTAGCTCAAGCTAAAAACAAATATCATAAGCATTCTCCTACTTGTTTTTATTGTAACACATATGGTCATACTTATCATTCATGCTATATCAAAAAGTATGGTATACCTAGCGGAGTTTATGTATGGAAAAAGAAGGGAGATAATTCCCTAATCACTAACAGAAAAGGACCCAACACCAATTGGGTACCTGAGAAAAGTAAGTAATCTATTTTGCAGGTATGTCTCCGAACACATGGACAAAAATGGTACTTAGATAGTGGGTGTTCGAGGCATATGACAGGTGATAGATCAAATTTCCTGGATCTCTCACTTAAAGGAAAAGGATACGTCACTTATGGAGACAACAACAAGGGAAAGATACTCGGCACAGGAACAGTTGGTAACTCATCCCAAACTCTGATTGATAATGTCCTTTATGTTGAAGGACTAGAACATAACTTGTTGAGTATAAGCCAACTCTGCGATAAAGGTAATCGTGTATCCTTCGATTCTGATTGTTGTGTCATTCGTGATATTTTATCTAATAACGTTAAATTTGTTGGTCACCGTATAAATAATATTTACATGGTTAATTTGGACGATGTCACTACATTATTTTCAAAATGCCTTATTTCTAAAGAAGATGACATCTGGCTATGGCATAGACGTGTTGCACATATCCATATAAAGCATCTAGATAAATTATCATCAAACGAACTAGTTGAGGGGCTACCAAAATTGAATTTTAAAACTAAAGAAATTTGTGACACTTGTCAAAAGTGTAAACAAACCAAAAACTCTTTTAAAAATAAAAATGTGATATCCACCTCAAGACCTTTGGAGCTACTCCATATGGACTTGTTTGGACCATCACAAATCATGAGTTTTGGTGGTAGTTACTACGCTCTAGTTATTGTTGATGATTTCTCTAGATTTACATGGACATTGTTTTTATCATCAAAAAGCGACGCGTTCAAAAATTTTAAAAATCTTGCCAAGCAAATCCAAAACCAACTTAACCTAAAAATAATATATATACGAAGTGATCACGGGGGAGAATTTGAGAACTTTCAGTTCGACAAATTCTGTGATAAGCATGGCATTTTGCATCAGTTCTCTGCTCCTCGCACTCCACAACAAAATGGAGTTGTAGAGAGGAAAAATCGTGTTTTAGAAGAATTAGCGAGAACCATGCTTAACGAAAGTAATACCCCCAAGTACTTCTGGGCTGATGCAGTTCATACTGCATGCTATGTTATAAATCGAGTACTCTTAAGGCCAAACTTGAACAAAACTCCTTATGAACTTTTAAAAGGCCGCAAACCAAATATATCCCATCTTCACGCTTTCGGTTGCAAATGTTTTATATTAAATAATGGAAAGCGGGCCTTAGGGAAATTCGACTCTAAAGCCGATGAGGGAATATTTTTGGGATACTCGATTCATAGCAAAGCGTTCAGAGTCTTTAACAAATATTTAATGCAAGTTGAAGAGTCTATCCATGTACAGTTTGACGAATCTTCTCCAAAAGAGAAGAGAAAGGTCGTTTCTGATGATGTTGCAGGTGCTTTGGAAGAAGCATACTCCAAGGACATGGATAATGAAAAAGGAGCCAATGATGAAGGTCAAATCGAACCTCAAGAGCACTCAGACATGCCTACCGTGTGGAAAACAAAGAAAGCTCACCCAATTGATAAAGTTATAGGTGACATATCTACGGGAGTGGTAACCCGTAGTTCCTTACGAAATTTCTGTAATTTTGTAGCTTTTGTATCGCAAATTGAGCCTAAGACCGTTGATGAGGCCATTGAGGATGTACACTGGGGTATAGCTATGCAAGAAGAGCTAAACCAGTTTGAGCGCAATCATGTGTGGGACTTGGTCCCCAAACCTAATGATCATCCCGTAATTGGTACTCGATGGGTCTTCAGAAATAAACTTGATGAATCTGGCTTAATAATTCGAAATAAAGCACGTTTGGTGGCCAAAGGCTACAACCAGGAGGAGGGTATCGATTATGACGAAACCTACGCTCCTGTAGCCAGACTAGAGGCCATCAGAATGCTTCTTTCCTTTGCATCTTTAATGAACTTCAAACTCTTTCAAATGGATGTAAAAAGCGCCTTCCTGAATGGATACATTCAAGAAGAAGTTTATGTTGACCAACCGCCTGGTTTTGAAAATTTTAAATATCCGAACCATGTTTACAAACTTAAAAAGGCACTATATGGTCTCAAACAAGCTCCTAGAGCTTGGTATGACAGACTTAGTACCTTTCTTTTAGAAAAAGGGTTCGAGAGAGGCTTGGTTGACACAACGCTTTTTATTAGAAAATCAGAAAATCATGTTCTGCTTGTACAAATCTATGTAGATGACATAATATTTGGATCTACTAATGATATCTTGTGTAGAGAATTTTCTGAGATGATGCAGGGGGAGTTCGAAATGTCTATGATGGGAGAACTCACATTCTTTCTAGGATTGCAGATAAAGCAGCTAGAAAGTGGGATATTCATCCATCAGGCGAAATACTGCAAAGAGCTACTCAAGAAATTTGAAATGGACAAATGTAAGGAAGCTTCCACACCTATGGCATCTGCTTGCTACTTAGACAAAGATGAGAAAGGAAAAGCAATCGAGGTAACGAAGTATCGTGGTATGATTGGGTCTTTACTTTACTTAACTGCAAGTAGACCTGATATCATGTTCAGTGTATGCATGTGTGCGAGATATCAATCATCACCTAGAGAATCACACTATATAACTGTTAAAAGAATCATGAGATATCTAAAAGGAACTATTAACATGGGATTATGGTATCCTCGGGATGCCTCACTATCCTTGGTGGGTTATTCCGATTCCGATTTCGCCGGATGTAAGTTGGATCGGAAAAGCACTAGTGGTACTTGCCACCTATTGGGCAGTTCATTAGTAGCATGGCACAGCAAGAAGCAAGCCTGTGTTGCTTTGTCCACCGCTGAAGCGGAATACATTGCCGCTGGTGTGTGTTGCGCTCAAATCCTTTGGATGAAGCAGCAACTTAAGGACTTTGGTCTTAAACTTGAAAAGATCCCAATAAAATGCGATAATACAAGTGCCATTAACCTATCCAAGAATCCCGTTTTGCATTCTAGAACAAAGCATATAGAAATTAGACATCATTTTTTGCGTGACCATGTACAAAAAGGTGACTGTGTTCTTGAATTTGTGGAAACATCTAAACAGTTAGCAGATATTTTCACCAAGCCCCTTCCCAGGGATACCTTCTATGTTCTAAGGAGAGAACTAGGAATTCTTGATGAACAATATCTTGTTTAAAAATTGTTTAGCTGTTTGCATAAATTGTCTTGCTTCTCTATGCCTATGTGTTTCATGTTTGAATGATATATGTTAAAAATGCAAAAATATATCTCTTGATTAACTTCTTAATGTGATTATATATGTCTCGATAAATCTGTAATAATGCATACGTGTGTCCTAAAAAGTCGAAACCACTCTGCTGCCTAAAAACGAAATTTTCTCTGATTTAATCGATTATGCCAATAGTTAATCGATTACCTGGGCTTCATTTCTGGAAAATTCAAATTTTCTAAAACTTAATCGATTAAACAGCCCGTTAATCGATTACCTGGGCAATTTTTTTTGAAAATTCAAATTTTACACTGTTTTAATCGATTAAACCATCCCGTTAATCGATTAAAACCAGTACGTTAAAGGCAAACAGTGTCTCGGTCTTGCACTTTTTCTGACCTTTTCGCAACCTCTTTGCGCCTTGATTTTCTGAAACAGCAACAATACTAATCCAGGTGCAATAGGATTAAGTAAACCTCATCCTAAACCTCTCAAACCTTCCGAAATCGCTCTATTTCATCCGAAATCCACCCAATTCCAAATCAACCAATCCAAACCCTAGGTTAGGCTTTGCCCTTCTGTTCATCAATCTCAGTTTCGAGTTCATCATCTTCAATGGAGCAGAGTCGTCCAAAGCGGGTCAAGACTACAGCAACGCGCATTCGAAGAAGGGAAACCGGCTCACCCTCCACTCGGGACCGCGGTGACCCCTATTATTCCCTCATTTTGCAAGAGACCCGGTTGGCAAAATTTCAAGGCCGCAAGCCTACATACATCAGGTATGCCGACTTAACCTGGTTAGCGGAACAAAACTTTAGTTTTCCGCATGACATGGAGGCTCAAGGAGCCGTTCAGTTTTTGGAATTGAAGGGACGCGTATACCCTGCTCTAGTTAGGGAATTTTACGCTAATTTTAGATACAAGGATGGCAAATATTGGTCCATGATTTCCGGTAATTTGTTTGAGATGAGTGAGGATTTATTTCTGAATGTTGGAGGATTATCGTCGTCTGGTTTTGGAATAGGGGATTGTTCTTGGGTCAAGGACAATTTTGATCCCGTTGATGTGTACAAGTCATTCCTTCGGGGCCCTCATCTGTATATTCAGGGTCAACTGACCAAGGCAGGGTCACTTTCTGTTGAGAACAGGTTATTGCATTATGTTATTGCTTACATATTAGTGCAGCGGAACACTAATCATGCACAGCCTACTGTGAATGATTTGCGTTTCATGTACGCTGTAAAGAATAACGTGATGATCAATTGGCTTGAGGAGATTCTAAAAATCATGAACAGCGTTTCATTGTCTCAGTCCAAGCTGCTCCCGTATAGCATTTTCATATCCCGCATTGTTGATTATTTGCGCATTGACATTTCTGATACCATCATTACTGAGTACACTGATAAAGATCACTTGGTGGGTGAGAGTCTCATTCATAAGATGGGAATTTACAAGTATGGTACTACATGGCAGTATCAGGAGGACTATACCACCTTTGATCTGGACTTGTCGGATAATGAGCATCAGGAGGATTTGGGTAATCAGAATGCAACTAATCAGGGGGAGTCGTCTGGAACAGCACCTCAGAGCTCTGTGTTTGGTTTAGCTCAGATGGAAGCCATGGAACAACGACTTAACAACCGCATGGATCTGCACTTCCAAGGGCTGAAGGACTCTTATTTTGCAGGTATGGAGCAATACGAGGAACGTCAGAATGCCTACACCGATAACAAAATTCAGGAGCTGAGGACTATGATTCAGTCTACCGCTGAGGCTCAGAATGCCATGTTCTGCTCAGAATTTCAGACGCCCTGTGTTTCATGTTTGAATGATATATGTTAAAAATGCCAAAATATTTCTCTTGATTAACCTCTTAATGTGATTATAAATGTCTCGATAAATCTGTTGTAATGCATGCATGTGTCCTAAACAGTCGAAACCACTCTACTGCCTAAAAACGAAATTTTTTCTGATTTAATCAATTATGCCAATAGTTAATCGATTACCTGGGCTTTATTTCTGGAAAATTCAAATTTTTAAAACATTTAATCGATTAAACAGCCCGTTAATCGATTACCTGGG
>NW_017721128.1:0-38483 GCF_001865875.1 Lupinus angustifolius | reverse complement strand
TAGGTGTATTGTAACCACTGATACCTAACATTTTCTGCTATGTAATCAAAGTTTATGTGCAGCGGATACAGAATCCAACCAAGTAAAGCAAAAGTAAATGACAAGAATAAGTAGAAGAAGAGTGCACAAAGAGTTTTTACACGGGTTCACCTTCTTGTCCATCGAAGGTTACATCCAGTACTCTTGTCACACGAGAGATTTCTCCACTAGATAATTTCAGTTGTAATTATAATTTCTCTTCCGAATATTTTTGTATCTTACACACTCACAACTTATCTACCCTTGAAAAATCCATTTTCAAGTGAACTCTCTTTCCCTTCTCAACAAATCTTGTGATGAAAGGTTTATAAATGAGACGGAGAATATAACAATGGCAGGATTGCCTTTATAAGTTTTGTAAATCCATAACTTGCAATCCTTGATCTCACAATATAAATTCTTAGTATACAATGTTGTTAATCTTTTGAAAGTTTAGAACAATTTTCACTTTAACAAGCAACTTTAGAAAATATGAAAGTTTAGAAACGAAGTTGCTGAAGAAAATGTGTAGAAATTTTTTTTCCTAAGTGTTTGAAAGTTTTGTGTGATTGTAAGCAATTGTGTATTTCGTGTGCTATGAATTTGGATGTGTCAATGCCTTTAAATGGGCTTCCAATCAGCCATGATAACCTTCCATGAAGAGGAGACGCGATTGGAATGAAACCTATTCACTTTGGATGAAATTTGTTCAATTGAATTTGAAACTCTGGTTTCATCAACTATGTGTAATCGATTGTCACGAAGTGGTAATCGATTACCCAA
Organism: Lupinus angustifolius; assembly: GCF_001865875.1. Lineage (NCBI taxonomy): Eukaryota > Viridiplantae > Streptophyta > Magnoliopsida > Fabales > Fabaceae > Lupinus > Lupinus angustifolius. The sequence continues at coordinate 37,682 of NW_017721128.1, read as the reverse complement.
ATGTTATGTCCAAGGTGGTAATCGATTATTACATTGCATTAATCAGTTACATCTGTCAGTTTTGCTTTGTAACTATTTTCTTCGTCAGGTAACCTGTTACGTTGTTCTAGTAACCTATTACCAATTGCCTCACAGTTCAGGTAACCTGTTACCTAGTTCTAGTAACATGTTAACCAGGTCAAGTAACTCATTACTTAGTAATTTTACTTTGCATTTTAGACATATACAATTCTTTTGCTAATGATCTTGATTAGTTTGAACTTTGCTACTAAATATTGAAGTGAGTGTTAGGATAAAAGTACCTATATGAAGACTCGATCTATAATTCTCTTGAAGCTTGAATCTTCTATGTCTTCATGGTCTTCTTTTTCTTCTTATTGTGATCTTGGTGTCCTCATCAAAATCGTACCTAGGTCAAGAGCAAGATCTTCTTCACATAGTGCATAGAGTTCATGGTGGTTACGCCTGTAAGGAAGCACAAGCTAGGAGAGGGTTCCCTAGTTTGCTACGGTTGTGCCCACGCGATGAGATTTACACTTGTATGCGTGTCATGATCCGATTGGCGAGTAGAGTGGTCTCACTTAATCAAAACCTTATGGCTCTCTCTCCTTTTCATTTTCTGTAGTGTTTTTTTCCAGAAAAATCCATCTCCTCCTAATTCAAAACAACCATATTTATACTAAATGAAAACCAACCTAAACCCTAAATAATTGCTATAATGAATATTTAAGATAAAACTCACCACCATTTTTTTTTGTGAGATCTTAAACCACCCACCAAGTCAGATTTAACTTGTTATTATCTCTTATTTCACTTTTTTCATTCTTAATAAATAAAATTGCATTATACTTAGTCTTTTATTATTTTATTTTTTATAACTTTGAATATAATCATAAAATCAATAAAAATTAGTTTTAATTATTTTAAAATATAATTTTGAAAAATAAAAAACATGGTGTACTCTTTTTTTAGAAAATGGGTATATGTTTCTAAAAACCTATTTTTATTTAATTATTTTTTCTTGTTTTTTTATTATTTTTTCTGAAAATGATATAGAATTAAAGAAACCTATTTTATACTAATTAATTTCAATTTGAATTTAATTATTTTTGTTTTTAAAATTCAAATGGGATACTTGGAATAACTCATTTTAATAATTGTTTTAAAAAAATATTTTGGGCTTTTTTTTGCAGGACAAAATTGAGTGTTCAGAGGATACAAATAGGATGATAGTGAATCCTCTTTAGGATACTTTGGAAAATCTTGATGTGTTTTCCACAAACATAATAAGCTTATCTTTCAATAGTAGTTTACAAACTTATGTTTCATACACTTCTCTCATGAATTAGATAAATGAATGATGATTTCTAGAGATGAAATTTTCGTATTATATTTTGCCTTCAAGTGCATCTTTTCGTTTTCTAGAGATGTCACTTGGTAAAGGGAAACATTTTGGGACTTGCACTAGTTGATCAAAACAAGTATATACAATAACGGTTCAATATATAATCGAACGGATGCCATAAGCTGATTGGCAATTATGGTGTCCCTGTTTGATTCCTAGCACATGCATGCATCTTTTCATTTTTATATGCATTATTTTCAAAATATGAATAAAATGTCAAACCATGGATTCAAACCTACAACCTCTAGGACATTACCAAAAAATACAACCACTGGACTAGACCATATCATATTTCATATTTCATCCACAATATGTATATACATATTCATGAATTCAAATACTTTGGAAATATCTTTCACAATCGCCCATCATTTTCAAAATATAAGAAATCTCATAAATTTGGAAATATCATGGTTTCAGATAATGGTATCTTAAAATTTGAACCATTACTTAGTTATGGGTTCCATTTATTCCGAATAGACATTGATTGGTAGGCAAGCTTTGAAACAACTATTCATTAGAACAAGTGTCACAACTTGAAATGGCAAATAGTCAAAGGATGCCATCAAGATTGGCCTACTTGCTTTGGATGAAGACAAAGAGTTAAATGGAAGCTGGAAGATGTGGACATAACAACAAACAACATGCCAAAGACTCAAACCTCAACGTCGTAGACTTAAGATTATTTTATTATTCTATAAGTCCTAAGATGTTTGTCTAGTATTGAGTCTCGGTTAGACAAATCCTAAACGGAAGTCTCACAATAGTCTAAAAGGAAATACATATAGGTCGAAGCATTACATCTAAATATAAATATATGATAAGTAAGATATATGCATTAGGCATACATTGTTTTTGTGTATAAGAGAATCATCTATTTCAAAATCATGTATTGCATGTTCTTTTATCATATAGAATGGTTACAATGCATTAGGAAAAAACATTTTCATATATATTAATCAATTAACATAAATGATAATCGATTATATCTTGTTAAAATTATTTAATCAATTAAGGATTTGTGTAATCGATTTAAAGGAGTTAGAGTAGCTAACCTCCCAAGATTTCTGGCTTATTAATCGATTAAATAGATTCATAATCGATTAAACCTTAACTAAAAAAATATTTTTCATTAGCATTTTAATCGATTAAGCATGTTCATAATCGACTAACATCAGTTAAAAATCGTTTGATATAAATGCTGTTATTTTAACTCATGTGTATAATTCATAAACTTTCAAAGCATGTTTCTTATCTTTGAAAGATTTCTTGCATAAATTTCCTAGGAGAGAAAAGAATGAAATTATTTTCATAGTGCCATCATCTTTTCATTCATTTGAAAAACCATGCATAAACTTCACATTTAGTTTAAGGTTGTTGTGAGATTTTTGTAGAGGGTTGTAGAGTCGGTGTTAGAGTTTTATTCAGGCATTAAGTGCGCAAATAACTCGAATAATTTTGTGAATCACAAGGATTGATCTCGTGGTGTGTCAGCATTATCACATTATATAATTGGTTGTCTTCATAGAGCAGGAAGTCTTAGATCGAGCGATACTTCAACTGGGACCAGATTCATGAACGGTGTGGTATCCTTGTAGGCTTATAGAGTGGTCAAACCCAGCGTGTAGGATGAACAGGTTCAAGAATGGAGTATCTTGCTAGGCGTATAGGACGAGTGATTGTAATCATACATCTACTTCAAATAGTGAAGAAAAATCTCCCAAGATCAGAAGGGGAGGCCCAGATGTAGTTTGCAAGTGGACTCCCAAACGAACCTGGATAAAAATCCTTGAGTACTTTTGAAAGCCAAAGAGTCAAGACTTGCACATTTGACATTAAGTTTTGATGAAGACAACGGACATGCAAATAAGCTTGAAGATCATACAACAATCAATGAGCCAAAGACTAAACGGTTGCATCTACAGACTTAGGGCGTTGTAAGCTTTACTTTTATTAGAAGTCTAAAGATGATTGCCTTAGATCGAGTCTAGGTTAGGTAAACCTAGGTGGAGTCTCATAAGAGCCTTAATATAAAAAAGATTAAAATTGAGACATCACAACTAGATATCATATGATAAGTTGGATTTACTTTTATTATGCACTAAAGATATTATATTTGAAAAAATATGTATAGGATGTGCGTATCATATAGGTAGTTTATCTTACATCAAGAAAAACATTTTTAATCAGTATAATCGATTATATTAAGTATTATATGTAATTGATTATCGTGAATTACAATAGCTAACCAATCTGATGTTGATGGTGTGTAAATTGATTAAGATAATGTATAATCGATTAAGACGTAACAAAAAAACTAACTTTTAATAGCCCGTTAATCGATTAAGTGGATCAAAAATCCATTAATAGTAGCATCAGTATGTTTGGTATAAATGCTGGAATTCTGGCACATGTGGCATAAGGTTCATATTTTCATATCTTGCATATTCAAAATTTTGAAATTTGTTTTCTGAAAATTATGAAATTTTGTTTTGTGAAAACCTTTGCATAATCTTCCCGTATTGAATAAGTTCTTGTGAGTATTTTGCTTACTGTTTTTAAGTTGAGTTTACATTATTATATTCGAGTATTTAGTACTCAAGAAAACTCAAAATTTGTTCCAATCAAGGTAAGTGATCTCTTGGTGAGTAACTTCACTTCAAGAAGAGATATTGTTGTTCTACACGAAGACTAGGAGGTCTTGGTGTAAGCGATATCTAGTTTGGGCCTAATCGCGAAAAAGAGAGGTGATCTTAATAGGCGAGATAGAGAGGTCAAACCGAGGTTGTCAATCTTGTAGAGTACAAGAAAGTAGCATCTTAGTCTTATTGTTTCTTAGAAGTTTGTGTGTAACAAACAACATTTCCATAGTGAAGAAGAAAAGTCTCCCGAGATCAGAAAGGGAGGCCTGGATGAAGTTTGCAGTGGACCGCAAACGAACCAGGATAAAAATATCTTTGTGCACAATTTTCTAACCCTAATCTTATTTACTTTTGCTTATTATATTCTTGCTAATTGGATTGATTCTGCATTACATGTTATAATCTGCGTAAACATCATTCTGTAATTTCTGAAATCAATTAACTCTATAAGGATTGGTAATTGGTCACATGCATAAAAAGAAACCATTAAAATCAAGAATCTTCATGATCATAGGATAATCGATTATCCACCTGCATAATCGATTAAGTTCAGCGCGTTTAATCGATTAATACCAAGCTTAATCGATTAAGTGCAGTAGTTCTCTATTTTGCGCAAAATATAGGAAAAGTAGAGTAAGAAAACTGCAACAACTATTCAACCCCCCTTCTACGTGTATTCTGACCTACTGATACCCAACAAGTGGTATCAAAGCTAGTACAAAAGTGCTAGCTTAACCATGTATTCGTTCGACCCTAGAGAATAATACAATGGGTTCCACAAACCCGTTTAGCGGTGATGGCGTATCCATCAACCGCCCTCTGATATTCTGTGGTGAGGAGTACGCCTACTGGAAAGTGCACATGAAGATCTTCATTGAGGCAATTGACACAAACATTTAGAAATCTACGGCCAATGACCCTTTTGCTCCACTCCACTTGGTGGACGATGAACCCAAAGAAAAACCAAAAAGTCTTTGGACAGATGATGAGCGTAGGAAGGTTCAGTATAACCTTCAAGTTAAAAAAATTATCACATTGGCTCTATCATACGATGAATTTTTTAAGGTTTCGTAGTGCCAAAATGTAAAAGAAATATGGGACACTTTACAAGTAACAAATAAAGGCACGATTTAAGTTAAGTCTGCTAGGCTAAATGCACTAACACATGAGTACGAGTTATTTCACATGTTATCAAATGAATCTATTAGTGAAATGAATAAGCGATTAACTCACATTGTTAACCATTTAGTTGCCCTTGATAAATCTTTTGCTAAAGGAGAATTAACTACAAATTTTGCATTTTCTTGACAAGAAATGGCAACCTAAAGTAACTACAATCATGGAGTCGAAAGACTTGGATTCCATGCTTTTAGCTACCTTGTTTGAAAAACTCTAGGAACACAAGATGGAGTTAGGGTGCTTAACGATGAATGAGGAGTCAGATAGGAAAACTAAAGCTATCTCTCTCAAAGCAACCACATCACAAGATCAAGAAGAGAAAGAGGATGACAATTCTGACTCTGATCTGGATGAGGAAACCATGAATCTCCTAGTATGATTGGCATATTCTTGAAGAAAAGAGGAGGATTCAAGAGGTTTCAGAAGAAAGAAGCGCGAGACTCATCCAAGAAAGGAAAGAACCCAAAGGAGCGATTCACTTGCCATGTTTGTGAGAATGCTAGACACATGAGGCTACAATGTTCGACCTACCTCAAAACGGTTGAATCTGAGAAGAGCAGTCCTTGAGACTTCAAATCAAAGAGAGCATACATCATGTGGGATGCTCCCGAGGAGGAATCAACATCGAGCACATCTGATGAGGAGAACTCATTTGCGTCGAAAAATGTTATCTCCACAACAAGGCCTTTGGAGCTTCTCCGTGTGGACCTGTTTGGACCATCACAAATCATGAGTTTAGTAGGTAGTTATTATGCTTTAGTAAACATAGATTAGTTCTCTAGGTTTACTTGGACCTTCTTTCTTTCTTCTAAAAGCGACGCTTTGAAATCCTTTAAAAGCATTGCCAAACAAATTCAAAACCAACTTAACCTGAAAATTATATATATACGTAGTGACCATGGTGGTGAGTTTGAGAACCCCCTATTCGACAAGTTTTTCGATAAACATGGGATCTTGCACCAATACTCAGCTCCTAGAACTCCTCAACAAAATAGAGTTGTCGAGAGAAAAAATTGAGTATTAGAGGAGTTGGCCAAGACCATGGTAAATGAAAGCAATGTGCCTAAATACTTTTGGTCTGATGTTGTACATACGACCTATTACGTCATAAATCGAGTACTTCTTAGGCCTTAAATTTTAAAGACTCCTTATGTGCTTTTGAAAGACCGAAAACCTAATATATCTCATCTTCATGTTGTTGGATGCAAGTGTTTTATTTTAAACAATGGAAAACGTGCTTTAGGAAAATTTGATTCAAAGGTTGGCGAGGGTTTATTTTTAGGGTATTCGATGCATATTAAGGCATTCATAGTTTTTAATAAATATACTATGATTGTAGAAGAATCGATCCATGTTCATTTTGACGAATCTTCTCCAAAAGAGAAGAAAAAGATTTTGTCTGATGATGTTATAAGTGCTTTGTAAGAAGCATACATTAAGGACTTGGAAAAGGACAAAGAGGACAAGGAAGATCAAGAAGTCAATGAGGACCATCAGGACTTACCGAGGATGTCGAAAACCAAGAAAGACCATCCACTTGATGAAGTAATAGGTGAAATCACTATGGGGGTGGTAACCCATAGTTTTTTGCATAATTTTTTCAATTTCTTTACTTTCGTATCAAAATTAGAGCCTATGACCATAAATGAGGCCATAGAGGATGAAAATTATGGTATAGCTATGCAAGTAGAGCTAAACCAGTTTGAAAGTAATAATGTGTGGGACTTTGTCCCCAAACCAAAAGATCATCCGATAATTGGCACTAAGTGGGTCTTTAGAAATAAACTTGATGAATCTGGCTTAATGATACAAAACAAAGCACACCTTGTGGCCAAGGGATATAACTAAGATGAAGGTATCAATTACGGTCAAACCTATGCCCCTGTTGCGAGGTTAGAGGCCATTAGAATGCTATTGGAATTTGCATCAATCATGAACTTTAAATTATACCAAATAGATGTCAAGAACGCCTTCTTGAATGGATTCATTCAAGAAGAGTTTTATGTCGAACAACTGCCCGGTTTTGAAATCTATAAATTCCTAAACCATGTATATAAACTCAAAAAGGCACTTTATTGCCTAAAGCAAGCTCCTCGAGCTTGATATGATAGACTAAGTACTTTTCTCTTAGAAAGGGGTTCGTTAGGGGCAATGTTGACACGATGCTCTTTATCCAAAAATCGGATAATCATGTTTTGTTGGTACAAATATACGTTGATGATATTATTTTTTGAGCTACTAACGACCTTCTTTGCAAGGAGTTTTCTGATTTGATGCATGGTGAATTTGAAATGTAAACGATGGGAGAGCTTACCTTCTTCCACCAGTCAAAATACTGCAAAGAATTGCTTCGCAAGTTTAAGATGGAAAACTACAAAAAAGCATTCACTCTCATGGCATCCTCATGCTACTTAGACAAAGATGAAAAAGGAAAACCGTAGAGGTAACTAAATATCGTGGCATGATAGGATCTTTATTGTACTTAACAATGAGTCGCCCTGATATTATGTTTAGCGTTTGCATGTGTGCGACATATCAATCTATACCTAACTAATCGCATTTTAGTTTTGTTAAAGGAAGCATGAGATATTTAAAGGGAACCCTTAATATGAGTTTATGATATCCTATGGATGCCTCACTATCCTTCGTAAGACATTCTGATTTCGATGGGTGTAAATTGGGTCGGAAAAGCACTAGTGGAACTTTCCACCTATTAGGAAGCTCCTTAGTGTCATGGCACAACAAAAAGCAATTTATGTTGCTTTATCCATCGTCGAAGCGGAGTATATTACCGCTGGTCTGTGTTGCGCTCAAATCCTTTGGATGAAGCAGCAACTTATGGATTTCATTCTCAATCTAGAAAAGATACTGATTAAATGCGACAATACAAGCGCCATAAACCTATCCAAGAATCCCATCTTGCATTCTAGAACCAAGCATATAGAAATAAGACATCATTTCTTGTGTGATCATGTTCAAAAAGGTGATTGTGCGCTTGAATTTGTTGAAACCACTAAACAACTAGCAGATATTTTGACCAAGCCCCTTCGACATGATTCATTATTTGTTCTTAGAAGAGAACTTGGAATTTGCATGAACAACATCTCAACTAGTTTGGATATTGGTATTGTGTGCTTTTGCATGATCATTATGCTTATCTATATGATATATGTTGAATGCATGTTTCCCTTGTGCTTCTAATTTTTATTCTTGATTCTATATTTATGTTCTAGAACTATGTAATTTTTTCTAGACAAGATTCTTAGATTAAGTGTCTTAGCATGCATAGTAAATCTAAAAAACATACTCAATTCTACTATTTTACTAATGTAAATCGATTAACTTGTGTTATAATTGATTAAACTGAGTTCTAATAGCTTAAGCTTTTTGAAAATCTCTATCTTCAATATATTAAGTCTTCCTTTAATCGATTAACTAGGCTCAACTACTTAAGACTTTAACTGGTCTTAATCGATTAACAAGAGCATTAATCGATTAATAGCAGTCTAGTATATCAGATTCAGTATGTGTTTGGGAAAGATTTTTCAAACCCTAAATCACAAATTCCTATCCCTTTTTTCTATCAATTGGTAAATTTGATCAATCCTAGTCATATAGCAATCCAAACTGAGCTTCAATAAGCCTAGTTAGTCATCAATTTTCCCTAAAATCTCTAGAAATTCGAAAACCTAGAATTTTTCCCAATTCAAAGACCTAGCCCAGAATCACCCTAAATCGATTAAACCACTCTAATATTGAAAAGAAGGCTAATGGAAAGCAGAAAAGAGTCAAAATAATGGCTAACCATCCAAGGAGAACTGAATCTGGTTCTGCATCCAGCCATGGTCATAGAAGGGATTGCAGTGACCCCTACTAATCACTAATTTTACTAGAAACTCGCTTAGAAAAATTCCAAGGAAGGAAGCCAATGTACATTCGTTATGCGGATATGGCTTGGATGATAGAACAAGGCTTCGATTTTCCTCACCGATTAGAAATTTAGGGTGTGCACTAGTTTCTTGAGCTTAATGGAAAGGTATACCATACTCTATTTAGGGAGTTCTATGCTAATTTTAGATACAAAGATGGTAGCTATTGGTCTATGGTTTGGGGAAAATTATTTGAGATGCATGAGACCTTATTTCTGGATGTGGGTGGGTTGTCCACTGATGGTTCCGACCTAGGAGACTGCTCAAATGAGTCATGGAACTCATTTGATGTGACTAAAATGTATAAATATTGTCTCAGAGGACCGCACTTGTACGTGCAAGGAGAGTTAACAAAGGTTGGATTGCTATTAGTTGAAAATCGACTTCTGCATTATATTGTGGCATATATTCTGGTACAAAGGAACACAAACCATGCTCAACCAACTATCAACAACCTAAAGTTTATGTCTACTATCCAAGAAAACATAATTATCAACTGGCCCGAGGAAATTCTAAAGGTTATGTATGGTATCTCAACCTCATCAATCAAGTTGCTTGCTTATGGCATCTTCATATCCCGCATCATTGACCATCTAGAAATGGATACATCTGACACGGTGATCATCACAATAAACTCTCGTGAGCACTTGATTGGTGATAACCTAATCCACAAAATGGGAATCTATAAGTATGACAATGCCTCACAATACCAGGAGGATCATAACACAATTATGGATTTGGATTTTTCTGATGAAGAAATTCCAAATGTTATGGCTGAGCAGGTTCCTGAAAATCAGGGGGAGCCTGTTGCCATGCCTCAAGAACCACCTTTCGGGTTAGCTCATTTGGACGCCATGGAACAAAGGCTCAATGGTCGTATTGATACACACTATGAGTCTCTACGGAATTTCATTCAATCGGGGTTTGAAAGACAAAATGAACGGTTAAATGAAGAAATCAATCGCTTAGACTTCCTCATCCAGACCAGCCACAACAATATGCATCTGCAACCAAGACGTCCTCCATCACCACCTTAGGAATAATTTAGGAGTGTCTATCCTTTAGGATGTTATGTTGTATGGTTTAGTATATCATTTGGGTATTGTACTTCATTTCATTTTGGGCATTATGTCTTTTGCTTGTGATATGCTTTCAAGCTCTTGCTATGTACTCGCTTTAATTCACTATTTCATGTTTTGTTGAACAATGTTTAATTATGTCGATAGTTTATGAATTGTGGTTTTTATGAGAATCTAGATCATATCTTGTGTGTATACTATATGCTTGATCAATACATGCTTAACCTAAATAAATCAGAATTATTAATCATTCCATGCCTGATTGCGTATATACATGTTGGATCTGTCATACAAACTTTGTTCATATTATGTTCTTGTGAATTTAATCCAGTAAGTGCCTTGATAATCGATTAAATGCAGTGATTTGTGCACTTTTTCAAATCGTTAAAAAATGGTTAATCAATCACAACATGTACTTAATGATTAATTATAGTTTCTTTTCACCAACTACAATATCTCTTTTTACTTTTGACCAATTACTACCATTTAATTGTCTATACTTTTTGATAAAGTCAAAAGGGGGAGAAAGGTTGTTTTGTTGTTTGATGTGTTTCAGGTTGTTTAGCTTCCATAAGATTGCTACCTAATCTTGCTTAAATCACATCATTGCTTGGTTTAGGGGGAGCAGCGCAACTTTGACATTTAACCAACCAAAGAAAACACATGTTGATCATCATCAAGTTCATCAAACAAGGATTTGGTGTAGAGTTTGTCATCATGAAAAAGGGGTAGATTGAAAGCGCAAAGAGTCAAAACTTGCATATTTGACGCTAACCTAAGTTTTGATGATGACAACGGACAAGCAAGTAAGCTTGAAGATCGTACAACAAACAACGAGTCGAATTATCAAGGGTTACATCCATATACTTTTATTAGAAGTCTTAAGATGATTGCCTTAGATCGAGTCTATGTTAGATAAACCTAGGTGGAGTCTCACAAGAGCCTCAATATAAATAGGATTAAAATTGAGACATCACAATTAGATATCATATGATAAGTAGGCTCATGCATTCACATACATAGTATTATGCATTAAAGATATTATATTTGAAAAACTATGTATAGCATGTGCATATCATATAGGTAGTTTACCTTACATCAAGAAAAAAAAATTTAATCAATATAATCGATTATCGTGAATTATAGTAGCTAACCAATCTGATGTTGATGGTGCGTCAATCGATTAAGACAGTGTATAATCGATTAAGACATAACATAAAAACTAACTTTTAACAGCACATTAATCAATTAAGTGGATGAATAATCGATTAATAGTAGCATCAATATGTTTGGTATAAATGCTGGAATTTTGGTACATGTGGCATAAGGTTCATATTTTCATATCTTGCATATTTAGAAGATCTTTGAGCATACATTATCATATAGGTTGCATTAGAAAAGTTTAGAGAATAAGAGCATGTTGAATAAGGCTTAGAACTTGAAGTTGTAGCATGCATCTCTAGGGCTTTTCATGCATATCATTCATTCTTGTTTTCTTGATAAGTTTTTAAAGTGAAAGTAAGAAAAGTTTGTTTTCTGAAATTTGTGAAATTTGTTTTTTGAAAACCTTTGCATAATCTTCTCATATAGAATAGGTTCTTGTGAGTATTATGCTTAGTGTTTTGAAGTTAGGTTTACATTGTTATATTCGACTATTTAGTACTCAAGAAAACTCAAAATTTGTTTTAATCAAGGAAAGTGATCTCTTGGTGAGTAACTTCACTTCAAGAAGAGATCTTGTTGTTCTACACGGAGACTAGGAGGTCTTGGTGCAGGAAATACCTGGTTGGGGGCTAATCGCGAAAAGGGAGGTGATCTTAGTAGGCGAGATAAAAAGGTCAAACCGAGGTTGTCAAGGTTGTGGAGTCCAAGAAAGTAACGTCTTAGTTTTACATTTTATAGGAAGTTTGTTTCTATCAAACAATATTTCAATATTGCAGAAGAAAAATATCCCGTTATCAGAAGGAGATGCATGGATGTAGTTCGCAGTGGACCGCAAACGAATCAGAATAAAAAATTCCTTGTGCACAATTTTCTGACCCTAATCTCATTTAATTTTGCTTATTATCTTCATGATAATTGAATTGATTATGTATTACCTGTTATAATCTGTGTAAACAACATTCTGTAATTTCTGTAATCAATTAACTGCATAAGGATTGGTAATCGGTGACTTGCGTAGCAAGAAACCATTAAAATCAAGAATTTGCAAGAACACGGGATAATCGATTATCCACACGCAAAATCGATTAAGTCCAGCATGATTTAATCGATTAATATCAAGCTTTATCGATTAAGTGTAGTAGTTTTCTGTTTTGTGCAAATTATATGAAAACTAGAGAAAGTAAACCACGACACCTATTCAATCCCCCTTTCTAGGTGTATTCTGACCTGCTGATACCCAACAACTTTCTCTTTCCCTATCTCTTTCACGATTCCGTTTTTATTGATTTCTATTTTAATTGCATTCTTGATTTGAGCTAAGTGTTAATAGTCATAGTATAATCAAGAATCAATTTAGGGCAGTAAAGACTTGTAATCATCATTATTTTCATTACGAGAAAATCACTTTTCTAGAGATATCAAGATTCAGCATAATAGATTAAAGTTGAACATAATTGATTAATACAATTGTGTATAATCTATTAACCATCATAATAATCGATTAACTGCAACAACTATCTATTCTGCGCATTAATCATAAAAGTTGGAATAGTGATCCGCTAACCTATTCACCTCTCCCCTCTAGTTGTATTTTACCTTGCTGGTACCCAACACAACTTATACACGAAATCTCGATATTATTGAAAGAATTATAATTATGACACATTTGATAAAGTCTTGTGTCGTGTACCATTTTCATTAGAATTTAAGAGCCAAACCCTTTAACTCTATGAAGTTGCCCAACTTCATTCTCATATAGGTAGACTATATCATAAATGTACCTATAATATGCATTCTAGGAAGTTCATGTTATATGTCCATTAAGAGTAAAACTTAACCTTGCAACTTTGTACTTATGGTCCAAGTACTTTTACCGCTTGAGATGTATCTATAGTCAAGTAATTGCAATCACTCTAATAGTGTATTTCCACCATTGAACTCAAGACTTGCAAATAATTAGAAATGGCTTTAGTCCCTTCCCCAATGATGTTTTAAAACATCATATCTTTTATCAGACCTTTCATCAAAGAATTTGAAACACTCTTTTCAGTTCTTACGAACACTATGGATATTACTCCATTTGCAGTTAATTCCTTTATGCAACTATGTCTTAAACCAATGTATCTAGATTTTCCATTATACATTTCACTATATGCTTTTGAAAGCGTAGACTGATTATCACAATGTATAGATACTGGTGAAATTGGCTTTGGCCAAATAGGTATCTCATACAACAAGTTTCTTAGTCATCCAATCTCTTTACTACCTGTAGTCAGAGCAATAAATTTTGTAGTCATGGTGGAATCGGTTATGCAAGTTTGTTTCTTTGAACCCAAAGAAATTGTATCCCAACCAAGGTTGAAGATCCATCCACTTGCGGAAGCATGATCTTTAACATAAGTTTCCCAACTAGCATATGTATATTCTTCCATAACTGAAGAATATCCATTGTAGGTTAAATGATAGTTAATTGTTCCTTTCAAGTACAAACGATTCCATCAATATGCAATCTTATAATTATTACATGTTTGCCATGATATATGTTTATATATAATCTGACCAAATAAGAATCTTCCTTTAGGCCGATTAATACTCGCATGGATACATACACACTAACATTCAACATTTATTATAAACACTTTACTCAAGACATGTTACTTTAGCAACTTTTTGTTTTTATTAGTCTACTTCGAATGTTGAATAATTTTATAATCTGCAAGAGATAGCCAACTTATTTGAACTTGGATTAAACACTTAATCTAAAATAATATGTATTTCAATACCTTCAAATTGCAGCTTAGGGGTAAGGTTACTATATATCCTTATATATCCTTATTTTTGCAACTAACACGAATTTAAACGTTTTCAAACGTTTAATTTCAAAAAGGAAAAATGACCCTGATGGGTGTAGAACAGGACTAAAACCGCCAACAATTAAACAGTTGTTGCTACCTTTTGGCAACTAGATAGTATAAGGTTTCAAAAAATTTAAATTCTAAAACAAAGCAATTGGTTGGTGTAAAACATAAGGCCTATAAAAAAGGGTTTGTAAAACTTCAACCACTGGATATTGCTTTATTATACGAATTTAAAGATCTGTAAACTAAATTCTGACCATGCAACCTTAACATTATAGCACTCCAAACTTGAAGATTAAAATTATTTAATTATATCATTAAGCAACATGTAGAATTGCCATGTGATCATAAAGATTATTTAAATTTTGCATTCTATTAATATTGAAATTATCTTTAATGCAAACTATACCTTTACTTACAACACATTTTACCAAAAACTCAAACCAATACATCAACGAACCAATAATATACATGTTTTACAACTACAACAAAAATTCATATGTTGCAAACTATAAAATGTCAAATTTAGGATTTTAATTCAAAGTATGCAATGAATCTTCTATCTAAATTCATTATCATCATAACATCCAATTTTCTAAAAATAACATATCCTAGTCGCAAATGCCGTCATAAATCACAACATCAACAACATAAGCAAATATCATTTTATTATTATTTATTATAAATAACATTACACTTGAACATATTCTCACAAAAATAATCATTTCCTACAAACATGGCCCGTTGGAGAGAATAAATTTATCTCCCTCAAATACAAATTTGAAACCATATTTATTAAGTAAAGATACAGAAATCAAGTTATTCTTAAATTCAGGAACATAAAATACATCTTTAAGAGTGAGTGTCTTTCCATAAGTGAATTCAATCTCTACCGTTTCTTTTCCTTTGACTTGGACAGTTGAGGCATTTCCCATATACAAAACACTTTCATATTCATTATCAATAGTCTTGAACAGTTCTTTGTTTTTGCATACATGGCAGGTAGCACCAGAGTCTATCCACCAAGAATCAACATTGTCTATCATGTTGAGTTGAAAAATGAAAGCACCAACATTATCTTTTACTTCACTTGAATTCTTTTCCTTGTTATTCTTTTTCAAGAACATGCACTCATTTTAAAAATGTCTTGGTTTTACACAATGGAAACAACTTCCTTTACTTTTCTTTCTTTTGTTGTAATTACCGTTATGATTATCATGAGACTTATCAAAATCTCGATTCATTTTCTTGGAAATTTTACTTGAATTTCCTTTTTCCATTACATGGACCTTTTCACGAGCATTTTGGATTTTAGTATCATCTTGTTTTTTATATTCTTCTTCTAAACAAAGGTGATTATCCAATTGTTCATGTGATATGTCCTCTTTATTATGCTTCATGATTATTTTGAAATCATTCCATAAAGAAGAGAGTTTCTCTATTATGGAGGACACAATAATGATTTCATCCATATGCATGTTATGTTTTTTGTAGTTATTGAGAATACATTCTATTTCATGCATTTGTGAACTGCTACACCTATTTACCCCCTCTAGGTGTGTTTACCCAAGAAGTGTCTTCAGAGCTAGTACGACTAGCTTGACCGCTTAGATTATTAAACATGGTGGAAGGTGAGACAAAAGAAAATCTTAAACGCTTGTGGATGGATGATAAAAAATGAAAAATTCAGCACAATTTAAGAGCTAAAAACAACATCACGTCTGCACTTTTGTATGACGAATTCTTTAGAGTCTCACAATGTAGTAGTGCTAAAGAAATACGGGATACCTTACAAGTAACCCACGAAGGCACAAGCGAAGTCAAGCGTGCGAGACTAAATGCCTTAACTAATGAATATGAATTGTTTAGAATGTTTCCTAATGAATCAATTAGTGATATGCAGAAAAGGTTTACTCATATTGTTGTGTTGGATAAATCTTTTACCAAAAGTGAACTAACAAATAAAGTGTTGAGATGTCTTGACATGAATTGGCAACCCAAGGTGACAGCCATCATGGATTCAAAGGACTTGGATTCAATGATACTCGCTACACTTTTAGGAAAAATCTAAGATGATAAAATGGAGCTAGTTTGCTTGACACTACATGAGGAATCAGACAAAAGAAAGAAGGGCATCTCTCTAAAAGCCTCAACATCGCAAACAGAAGAAGACAACTTTGATGATAATTCCGATTCATATTTGGATGATAAAACCCAGATGCTTTTTACTACGAAAATTTAGCACGTTCCTTAGGAGTAAAGGTGGGATGAAAAGATTTCAACGAAAAGAGGTGAAAGACTCAATTAGAAAAGGCAAGGCTCACAAGGAACGCATCACTTGCCATGAACGCGGGAAAGTGGGACATATATGATACCAATGCCCGAACTATCTTAAAAGGGTTGAGAACAACAAGAGTAACTCTAAGGACTTCAAATCGAAGAAGGCTTACATCGTATGAGATATTCCTAAAGAGGAGTCAACAATGAGTACCTCATAGGAGGAAGAAAAGACAAGATTATGCCTCATGGTCAACACTCAAGATTCTTGCAACTCAAATGAATATGGAGAATCTAGTGAGGTACAATCTTTTGAAACTAATACCTGAAAATTCACCTATATATGATGAACTCTTTGGTGCATGTGTTGATCTACATGAAGAATTAAAAAAGCTTTCTAGAATTAACATAGATAAAAAACGGGTCATTCTTTTGCATGAAAAGAAACTAATTGAAATGCAACATAAATTAAAATTATAAAATGAGACTCTTGATCTAATCTATACTTGTGCTTCATGTAATTGCACGTCTAAAATATTTGAGACAACTATGTGTGAAAATTGCAAGATTTTAGAAACTGAAAATTCTATTTTAAAACAGAAAATTGCAAGATTCACATATAGTAGTCAAAACCTAGAAAATTTTCTTGCTACTTCAAGAATCATAGGTAACCGAGTTGGTTTAGGCTATCAACAAGCTAAGAAAAGAAGGACATATAGAAAACAAGTAGCTCATACTCATAACATGCATCTTAATAACTTTCCTACTTGTTTTTATTGTGGAATTCATTATCATGCTTCCATTTCTTGCCATATAAGAAGGCATGGAGTAGCTAGTGGCAAATTTGTATGGATACAAAAATGGCTAACTTCCTTGGTTGCTAACAAAAAGGGACCCAACATAAATTGCGTACCTAAGAGTATCAAGTAATTTTGTTTTGTACGTATGCCTCCAAACACATGGACAACATTATTACCTTGATAATGGTTGTTCGAGGCATACGACAGGTGATAGGTATAAATTCCTTGAACTGTCACCCAAAGAAAAGGGCTATGCAACATAAGACGATAACAATGAAGGAAAAATACTCGGAGTTGTAAAGATAGGTAATGTTTCACAAGCTATTACCGACAACATCTTTTATGTAGAAGTGTTGGAGCATAACTTGTTAAGCACAAGCCAGTTGTGTGATTGAGGTAACAAAGTGTCTTTCGATTCTAAGTGTTGTATTATATGTGATGCAATAGAAAATAAGGATAAATTCATTGGTCATAGAATACATAACATTTATATGATTGACTTGTAAGATATCACTTCTTTATAATCAAAATGCTTTATTTTGAACGAAAGTGATATCTGTAGAATTATCACAATTAAAACTTCAGCGGCCTAGCTACATTGTCTATAATGTCAAGCCTTGAAATAAAGTTTTGTAGCCATAATCCACAATTTGTGGCCTCAAAGCATTCCACAAACTCAACCTATATGGTGGACATAGCAATTATACATTGTCTACTGCATCTCCATGAAATGGCTCCTCCAACTATTAGGAAGACATAACAAAAGGTAGATTTCCTTGAGTCCAAACATCTTACATACTCTGAATCTGAATAATAAATCACCTCAAGATGATCATACCTTTAATACGTGAGCATGTGATCCTTAATGCTTTGTAAATATCTGAGAATCTTCTTTGCAACCTTCTAGTGGTCTACTCAGGGGTTACTTTGATATCGACATAACATTCTAATATCAAAATTGATATCTGAATGAGTGCATGTCTGAGTATATATTAAACTCCCAACCACTAATGTATGGGGAATAGATTCCATTTCCTTATTTTCCAAATCATTCTTTGGACATTGCTTTTCACTGGATTTGTCCCCTTTCTAGATTGAAACTATCCATGCGGAGCACTTTGCCATTCAGAATCTCTATAATACATTATTGATATATCATTTCTCTGATAATCCCAACAATCCTTGTGATCTATCACATAATATTTTTATTCCTATCACATAGGATGTCTTACTCATATCCTTCGTTTCAAAATTATTAGAGAAACACTTATTTACATCATGTAACAGCCCTTTATCATTTGCAGCAAGCAGTATTATCAACATATAGGACAAATATTATAAACTTACTCTCACTAACTTTCATGTAGATACATCAGTCAATGGTGTTTTCCATAAATCCATATGCCATAATGGAATCATTGAACATTATATACCATTGTCTGGATGCTTATTTAAAACTATATATTGACTTATTTAATCTACACACTAGATTTTACTTTCTTGAGGTCATGAACCCTTCGGGTTGGTTCATATAAACTTTCTCATTTAAGTCACTATTCAAAAAATCAGTCTTTACGTTCATTTGGTAAAGTCCTAACTAATAATGAGCCACCAATGCCATAACAATTCTTAAATAATCTTTCTTAGAAACTAGAGGGGGAGTTTCTTTATAATCAATGCTCACTTTTTAATTGAAACACTTGGTGACGAGTTTAGCCTTATATCTTTCAATGTTGCTTTTCAAGTCACGCTTGTTATTAAAGATACATTTACATCAAACTCATTTTGAACTCTCAGGCAACTTAGCTAGATCCATAACTTTATCATCGTCCATTGATTTCAACTCTTCTTTCATAGCACTGAGACACTTTTCAACATTGTCACTTTCCATGACTTCTATAAAGGAGATTTGATCCTTATCAATTCTCAACTCATATTCATATTCAAGTGAATATACAATATAATCATTAGAAATAGTTGGTCTTCCTTTTCCTTTCAGACCTTCTGAATGCTATTTTTTTTTTCTTCCATCACTTGATCATTAACAAATACATTAACTAGCTCATTAAATATTTGTTCATCCTTTGGGTTTTGGATGTTATCTTGTTGTCCCTGTGTGTAATTTGACGGTAATATAATTATAGGAATAACAACTTGCGGAGACACCTTCAATGAAGAAGATTTATTAAAAGTCTCAATAATATCCACATTTAGTTATTCATCATTCCTAGTAGTTTGGTCATTCTCAATGAACCTAGCATTTCGAGACTCAACGATTCTCATATTGTGATTAAGACAATAAAATCTATACCCATTTGAATTTTCTAGATAGCCGATAAAGAAACCACTAATGATTCTTGTATCAAGCTTATTTTTATATTGGTTGTACACCTTTACTTACGTTGGACAACCCCAAACATGGAGATATCTTGAATTGAGTTTCCTTCCAGTCTATAACTCATATGAAGTTTTAGGAACTACCTTACTAGGAACCCTGTTCAGCAGATACACAAGGTCCTTAATGTATTTATCCACAACGATAAAGGTACATCACAATGACTCAACCTTAACCTTCTTTTCCATAATAGTCACCACCTTTATCAGACCTCTCAACCTTAACCTTCTTTTCTAGTTGCCTTTCAACCTCAACAATGAGTACCTTTATGACAACTAATAATTGGAATTTTTCATGCAACAAATATGGGTAACAATAACGTGAGTAACTGTCTATGAACGTGATGAAGTACTTTTCATTACCCCAAGATGGAACGTCAAAAGGATCACAAATATACATGTGAATCAATTCAAGAAGTTTGTTACTTCTTGTGGTTGGGTTCTATGATATGTGTTTAGTTTTTTTTCCTTTAATGCAATCTAAACAAACATCCCAATCGCTAGAGTCCAAAAGAGGTAAAATCTCACTTTTATTTAACATAATTATCCTTTCTTAGGATATACGGACTAATCTTTGATGCCACAAGTAAGTTGAATTCTTATCAAAATCTTTAAGTTTGCTACAAACATCATGTTCAACATTATATAAAGATTCCTTAAATTTAAAATCAAGATTGATGCAATATAAGTCATTCATTAATATACCAGTACCAAAATAGTACGAATGTTCATACAAATTAAAACTAGAATGCCCAATCATAAAATTAAAGCCTATACTGTTAGGTATCAGTGGTTACAATACACCTAGAAGGGGGGGTTGAATAGGTGTCGCGGTTAGAATTACCGCTTTTCGCAAACCAGCACTTAATGCTGAATCAACCCTATTTAATCGATTAAGGAAAGGAAGATAATCGATTATATGCACAATCTTAATCGATTAACACAAAGAACAGTTTTAAACAGAAACAGTTTTAATCGATTAACAGAAACAGGATAATCGATTAACACAGCAATATTAATCGATTAAACAGAACCAGTAAGCAATTACAGAAACAATTAAATGCAGAACAGATAACCGATAACAGAACGAATACAGAGCTTACAAATTTGTATATCAGAATAGCTTGCAGTACAACAAATGAACAGAATGTATTAGTTGAATCAAATATACAAATTAATCGATTGAAAACAGTAAAGAGAGAGAGAGAGAAAACAAATCCTGCAACGCGAATTTTTATCCTGGTTCGTTTGATGTCCACTACAAACTACATCTAGGCCTCCCGGCTGACTTGGGAGATTTCCTTCACTATAATCGAATCAATGTAATTTACAAACACATTATCCAATTACAACACTTAGCAAATGACAAGAAATCAAAGAAACTATCCAATGGTTTGACTCCCTTCCTACCGATAAAGAAAACGTTTCTTTCGGCGTAGCCCCAGCCAAAGAATCTCTCGTTCTTTCCTTTTCTTACACTCTAAGCTATGAAGAAACACACAATCTCTACTGGTGATACGACACCAAGAGATTCCCTTTACAACAATTTATTCAAGAATTACAAGAGTAAAATTAAGCTATACCTAAGCTCAAATACAACAAGAAGGCTTTACTCTAATGCACATCTAACACAAACTCATGTGAAATGACAAGTATTAGTTATGAAAACAGAAGTTACAGAATCATAAACTTCATGAAAAACGCATCAAAATATGCATGAACATGTGAGGGAAAACATGAGAGATTATAACATGAAATGCACTCAATCCTAAAGCAAGGAATCTCTCATTTCTAAACTCACTAATGCACTTAACAAATAGATGCAACAATTAACACGTAGAATGCTCTAACTCTCTAATAAATGCAACATGCAACTTATGAGATTAATTCTGAAAACGCAGTTTATAAAGAATCAGTCCAGAACCCCAGATAATCGATTAAATGCCTTCTTAATCGATTAACGGGACTAAAAATTATAACTGATTCTGTTTTTCAGTTTTTCAGTTTCAACAACTTAAAAATCAGTTAGGTTAATCGATTAACGTAAACCCTTAATCGATTAACTGCATTACAAAAACGTGTTCCAGTGGCAACCACTTTACACAGCAGTTGGGTTAATCGATTAAAGGTATGGTTAATCGATTAACACTAAATAAAATATGTATTTTCAAATAGAAAACATCAAATATGTTATGCACTTAGATAATACATGTTTGACACTTAGTTTTATGCCTAGAATGCATATATACATGTATTTATGTAATGCATGAACATATTATCAAATGAACATATCTCATGGATGAAATGATTTAAAAGATAAATGCATGTGAGACATGTATTAGGTGCCCTAAGCCTTCGACTCAACTTAAACTAGAATCTAGTCTAAGCCTAGTACCAAATAAAAGACTTAAGCACGTTGAATTGTTGGTTATCTTCAAGCACTTTTAGGCACACGTTGTCCTCATCAAAACCATGACGTTCAAGGAGAGCTTTCCAAAGTGTTCCTCTTGACATGCACACTTTCAATCTCCCCCTTTTTGATGATGACAAACTCTACATCAAGTTCATCAATTTGAAGTAACAATTGCTTGATGAATAAGCTACACATCATGGCAATAGAAACCAAGTTTGAAAATGGTCTCAGACATTGTCCACTCTCATTATACTTTCCATAATACTCACCACCTCTATCAGAAATCACAACCTTAACTTTCTTCTCAAGTTGTCTTTCAACCTCATCAATGAATATCTTTAGGACTTCCAATGATTGAGATTTTTCATGCAACAAATATAGGTAACAATAACGTCGCTAATCATCTATAAAAGTGATGAAGTACTTTTCACCATTCCAAGATGGAACATCAAAAGGACCACAAATGTTGGTGTGTGTCAATTCAAGAAGTTTGGTACTTCTTCTAGTTGGGTTATTTGATATGTCTTTAATTTTTTTCCTTTAATTCAATCTCAACAAACATCTCAATCTCCAAAATCTACAAGATGTAAAATCTCACTTTTTGTTAACCTTGTTATCTTTAATTTGGATATACGACCAAATCTTTGATGTCACAAGTAAGCATAATTCTTATCAAAGTCTTTAGGTTTGCTACCAACATCATGTTCAACATTAAATACAGATTCCTTAAATTTAAAATCAAGATTGAAGCAATATAAATCATTCATTAATGTGTCAGTACCGAAATAGTACAAATGTTTATACAAATTAAAACCAGAATGCTCAATCTTAGAAATAAAGCTAAAGCCTATATAATCCACCCTAGTAACAGAAATGAAGTTTGCAAATGGCCCTAGATATTATCCATTCTCATTATACTTTCCATAATACTCACCCACCTCTATCAAACCTCACAACCTTCTTTTAAAGTTGCCTTTCAACCTCATCAATGAATAATACCTTTAGGACATCCAATGATTGTGATTTTTCATGCAACAAATATAGGTAATAATAATGTGAATAAAAGTGATAAAGTATTTTTCACCACACCAAGATGGAACATCAAAAGGACAACAAATATTTGTGTGTATCAATTGAATAAGTTTGCTACTTCTTGTGGTTGGGTTTATTGATATATGTTTAGTTTATTTTCCTTTAATGTAATATAAATAAACATCACAATCGCCAAAATCCAAAAGAGATAAAATCTCACTTTTCGTTAACCTCATTACCCTTTCTTTGGATATATGGCCTAATTTTTGATGTCACAAATAAGCAAAGTTCTTATTAAAGTCATTAATTCCTTAGCATAATTCGCCTTAGGCGTAGATGGTTTTACATTGTCAAAGATTGATATCTTCATCAAGCTTAGATTCAACCTATTTGACCACTCCTAAACCTCAAATATAGTTTTGTATGCCTCCGAGCTAGTCTCAGTTATAGTTGGCACATTATCCATAATGATGGCCAAGCCCAACTCCATTACACCTAGTGAGAACTGAATATGTTTGGACCAGTCATTATAGTTGACACCATTGAACTTGACATATTCATTGCCTAAAGTGAATGTATTGAATGAAGTTGAAATAAGACATGCTCACACTTTAATACTTTGAATAAACTTGAAGGATTCAAACTAACTTGTATTAATGCACTTAATTTATTTTTGGATAAATTTAAATGCACTAAATCTTACTAATGATATCTAATTATTCTTTAAAGGGTAATTAATCATACTCTTTAAACATGCATATTATCAATGAATAAGCGAGCACAAACAATTATGTTTAAAAATTTAATGTCATTAAAATTTATTATCCTTATAACATCATAATCCTAATTACATGCAATAATCCTCCTCTGTTTGATCAAGATATACATCATAATTTTAATTATAATTAATATTAATATCAACAATTAATTTTCATACAAGTATACCTATTTTTCATTTTTCAGCCCGATAGTGACATTATGAAACACATGAAAGTGTTACAACTTTTATTGAAATAATTAAATTCACATTGAAGTAGAAGAAAACAATTCACAATTACTTCATTTTGTAACAGTAAGTCATTGGTTCATTTAAATGTACACATGATTAATTCAAGCAACACAAGGAATGTCATAATGTCCCAAAAGAAAAGCTTTGATACCAATTGTTACTTAAACTTTTATGAGTCTTTAATGGTTCATAAGAATCCTTTATTAATTTGAATCTTAGTTTTATGACATTCACATGTGATAAAAGAAAAGATTGAGAAATATCTAGTCTCATTTTGGTTTCTCTTCTTATGCACTTTCTGGTGTTTTTATTTTTACATTTATGCCTTCCTTTATGTGTTCTTTCTTATTTAAGAACTAAGTTTCCCTCTATCTCTATAGAGCACCACACTTTCCTTACTCAACCACTTAGTCCTTATCTAATTCTCACTTTGTATTTATACTCATAAGATTACAAACAATGACATAACATTTTTAATATGCAAGTGCTTTATTTTAGAAGGATTTAGGAGACGTTATTGGAGAAAATAACTCTTCCACTATGATGGAAAGTAACCATGAAGTGAGAGAAGAGAGTTAACCAATATACTTCCACTAATTTGTTTCATTAATTACCAATCATCATCGCATTAGGTACTTTGATTCAAATTAGTAACTTCTAATAACATAACCAGTTAGATTATTAAATTAATCCAGCCATCTTGGTACCAATAAAGCCTATGAATTTAAGGAGCGCATGAAGGGTTCAGTTGTGGGTTTGGAGGAAGCTGAGCTTGCTGCACTTTTGCTGCAGTTTCTTCTTGGGCATTTTAGGAAAAGAGCTAATCATTTTTGTATTATTTTTGGCATGAGTAAAAAGAACTTCAAAAGGACAAATTCAGCTTCACGTGAGAGTACCAGCTTTTATGTTATCAAACACGACAAGGCATTACATCCCATCCCAATCCAATCTTTACCAAACTTCAGGCTTAGAAGTCCAAACCTAGAGGACACTTCCATGATCCCTTGTTTTCCCATTTCCATTCTACAATCTTTTCAAAATGATAAACTAAATCTTTTTTATTTTTTATTTTCATTTCTTATATACTTATTAGTTAATACTTATTATTATTGCTTGGGTCAGTACAATTGAAAAACAGGAACTGACTAAACCCGGTTAAAACTGAAAAGTATCACTTAAAACTGGTCAAAACTAGTTTATGCATGAACAAATTTCATATTTTTTTAAAACAACACCTCAAAGAACTGAACATCGACCTTATAGTTGCTTATAGAGGTGTCAAAATTATCAACAATTCACGGTTCATCTAAATTCATCTGTTAGAGCTAATGGATATAATCTAATGGATAGTGTTTATAATGAATGAATTCAAAACTATATATTATATCCAATGAATATCTATGGATATATTCATTTGGATGGATAATCAATCCATCCAAAAACAAAAACCAAAAAATGACATTCTTTGTTTTTCAATTTCATTTAATATTTAAGAAAATTAAATTTAAATAAATTCATCCAAGATTCTCACTCTCACTTTTAATATTTTATTAAATTGATATCAATCATATAACATGTGTAAGTTTTTAATCTTAAAAGTTTATTCTTAATTAGATAACGTATATAAGTATGGGAAGAAAATATATGCACTTACCGTATATGAGTTTTATACATTATCATTATATCATCCATCATTTATATTTAATTATCATTGACTCTTCAAATAAATAATTCAAATGAATGATGGATGATGTAGTGATTATATATTAATCTTTATACTAACAATTTATGGGTATTATACGCTGTAAGTATTTGCTAAAAACTTTACACGTAGAGTCTTAAATGTCACATGCTCATAAAATATTACAAAAAAATAATTTTTTTTAAAAGTTCAAAAAATCACTTTCTTTAAAAAATGACACTTATTTTAAAAAAAATCATTTTTAAAAAAAATAGTTTTAAATGATTTTAAAAGTCTTTTTTTCAAAAGGTGATTTTAAAAAAAATGTTTTGTTGAGATAATAGTTTTTAAATTAATGATTTTCTTCAATAGTGTTTTTAGTTCCAATAAAAAAATCAAATGAATTAGATATTCATCCATCCAAATTCATGAAAATAGAGTCATGATGAATTGGATAGATCGAAATGCATTCATTAAGTTTGGATATGGATGAATTTGATAACCTAAAATATAGTTTAAATAGATTTATATGGATTACTGAATGTCTTTTCATCCATCTATTAGCATTCAAATCCATCTATCTTAATCTAACTGCATCCATTTGTCACCCTTAGTTGCTTATAACATGGTTAGTCATTATAGAGGTGAGCATAAGACGGATTGGGACAAATAAGACTTGTCTTTTACTTATCCCTAAATGTTGATTGAGTTATTTTTTGAACCTGAAACCGCCCTAGATCCCAAGGCTAACCCAACCTCGTATGTCGACCGGACTAGCTTTTAGACCTAAACTCGACCCTAAATTCGCTTAAATATAATACATTCCTAAAGTCTTCTAAATATTATTTATTGTTATGGATATCTAATTTGGCATGTGAAATAATATATATACATATGTTTTGTTGATAATTAACTTATATGTATATATGATAGAAAAAATAGAGAATCAATAAAATATGAAATGATATATCTATACTATATATCTATACTATATATAAAGCCAAAACTTGAAATAACTTCCCTCATGGTGTAATTTTCATTTCCTATATTGTCCTTAACATTATTTAATTTTTACAAAAAAACTATATAATCCTAAGCAACTACCACCAATACATTAATTAACCACATATCTCACCTTAAATTAACATTATCATAATCACAAAAAAATATAATATAAAGTACATTGAACACAACAAATACATTTTAATTAAAAAAAATGAAATATATAAAAATTGAATATGTAGTATCATACAATATTCGCCGGTAGACACGAAGTGCCTGTACACACTAGTACATTAACAATAAATCATTTATACAAAAGTATCAACTATAAAAAATAATTGAAAAAACATGATTAAAAATATGAAAATATATTAGTAGATAAATTGTTAAAACAAAATGTATTTTCTACTTTAGATAAAAAATATATCATTAATACGTACAAATTGAATAGACATTCCTACAAATATGAATAATAAGTGATCATGAGACAAGTCGAATCCGATCATGATTATCTCTTACTCAATCATAACTATTAATTAAGTCTAATTTTTTAACCTAAATCTAGCTTTAGACTTGATGATATCTTACTATATATATGTCCAATCATGATCAGACCAAATTAAATAAAGGGTATGGCGGAGTCTTGTTTACCCCTAAATAATTACACCATTGCAATAATTAAGGTATATTTTCTAAATAATAATAGTTATATTTATATACTTATTATAATATACATAACTTAATAAACCACCATTTGAATAATAAACTACTATAGCAGTATAATATGAGAAATTTTATGTGCGTAATGTAGTTTGATTATATTATCTTATCTTTGGTGTAGGTTTTGAATTAATTACGGAAATGGTGTAGTTTTTATGGATCTCGTGGATGAGGTCCATGATTTCACCAGTCTGCAGGCATACACTCAAACTCCTACTCCTCAACAACAACAACAACAACCATTTGAGTTTGAAGGTTTCAGAGCAATGAGTGACTACTCCTTATCATATTCAATTAAATTTTACAATTTTAATTTAAACATTATTTTTATACACTAAAAATCATAAATCTTAACTTCTTTTAAAAACTCACAGTATAATCAATAAAGCTAACCCCTAAAATAATAAATAAACCTACCATATTCGTGTAAAGGGGAAATTCAAAAATCACCATGTCTCATCCAATCTCGTGCATAGTGTACATGATTATGGAAGTTGTGCATATCATCCACAACTTCAATTTAGGAGAGAGAGTGTATAAGAAAGTTGTGGCTCAGGTCCACGAGATTGGTGGGAAATCGCATATCTCATCCACGACTTTGGTGAAATTGTGGACCTCATCCACGAGATCCATAAAAACTACATTATTCCCGTAATTAATTTAAAACCTATACCAAAGGTGGAATAGTGTAGTCAAATTATACCACTCATATAAAGATATCACTGTATCGATAATGATATTAATAAAACTTCTTACATATGTTTCTTAAACATTTCTAATTTTCTATAGAACACGTGCATGAGACTTTGGATTGGCCCAAGTTACTAGAATTATGCAGCTGAAAGCTTTCTTTTTTTCGTTTTGGCTTATCATTTTCAAAGTAAAACGATGACAATAACAAAAGAGCAAACAAACACAGAAACACTAGATTAAGAACTTTCAGTTCAAGTTTTGTTGAGAGACGAATGTCTAAAAGAAAAAACAGTAGTAGTAAAAAATAGATAATATCATACATGCAAACTAAGTGCTAGTTAGAAGAACTAAACGAAATTCTAATTTCCTTAGAAACAAAACACAAATAACAAAGAAATAATTAAGAAGATAACCCTTCTCTTGCATTCACCCTTTTATTTTTTTCAAATATATCAAAGCCATTCAGAGAACAAAGCTTTCCAAATCTCAGTGAAAACTTCAACGATAGTCTTATGGTGATGCCACGAATTTAGTGACAGAAAACACTGCAACAGATTCTGCAAATCTCGTGGCGAAAATATCTGCTTCTCAATTATCATCTCCACCATTGAAGTCCTGAAATCATTGTACGGATCACTTGAACGCTTCACCACTGCAAACGTGTCCTTCACCTTCCCAATCCCAGGCAACGGAAGAATACCCATTTCAGAACTCTGATCATTCTTCCCGTGACAGGAGATTTGTTTTCGGTGCCGGCGGCGAGACCTTGAAGAATCAGAAGAGAGGCTCTTGGAGGAGAAAAGCGTGTCTGTTTCATCATCTTCCTCGCTACTAAAGCAATAATAGTCACCAAAGTTTGTGCTTTTAGCGCAAGAGTTAAATGGGAAAATCTCTCTTCTCTTCTGGGTATGCACCTTCTTCTTCTTTTTCTTCTTGTTCCTTATGTTTCTCTCCGAGTTTTTTGCTTTTTCTTCGAAACCAAAAACGGTGTCGTTGAAGAATGTGTTTGGGGAAGGAAGGGGACACGACCCTTCACTAAGGTTATCATTGTTGTGAGCGAAGGGTGATAAGCATTGTGAGATTTTGCTTCTGGGATGTGAATTCTTAAACGACATGATACATTCGTCATTTATGGTTTGAGATTTGCAAATAGAGGGAAATGGTCGTGGTTTAGGGGAGGGATGATCCCTGAGAAGTTGGTGGAGGGTAGCACGGTGGTTTTGTGGTGGAGTGAACACTGCTTTTTCCATCACATCGGTGAAGTTTCGGGTACGGCAGGATCCGAATGAGGAACGGAACATGCGAGAGATTCTGAGTTTGATATGGTTTTGATTTTCCATCGAAGAGAAAAAGAGTGAGTTGAGAAAACAAAGTGATAGTGACGAGGGAGAAGAGGAAGAATGAAGAAGCGTGAGAGATTTATTAAGGTGGATAAATGAGGAAGGAGAGATATAAATTCAGGAGAAATCGGAAGTGGAAGTTGTATCAACAATCCATTTAAAGTTTTTGCAGCTGAACCCAAAGAAATCAGCTCATTATATATGGCTGAGAATATTCTCTATAAAGGATAGTATATAAGAGAAAAAAAAAAAAACAAATGTGATGCAATTCTTTTATCTCTTAAAATATAATAATATAATATTATTAAAAATCTAAATTAAAAAAAGTTTACTTTCTCCTTTTATTCTACTGCACTCTCCTATAAAGTAGCTTAACTCATTTAAAATATGGAAGGGAGAAAAATAAAAAGTTTTTTATGCATATGTTGTTTATCTTGTCCTTTCCCTTTTCCTTGTCTAAGGAATTGCACCAATTGTTTGAAATTCATAATTTCTAATTAAGGTGGATATCATATATTTAATACAATTATATCAGTTATTTATTTTTGGGCTACATTATAAGTGATCTAACTATTGACAACACATAGACTTCTAAAAGCTGATAACGAATATGAGCTTAATGAGTGAATACCCAATAGGTTAGCCCATAGGGGATAATGAGAACTCTATAAGTTAATATATGAGCAATGATTATGGTCCTCAACACACCAAATCACAAACATTTTTTACCTCTCCCCATAAGAGAGAAAACAAAGGTCCCAAAAGAAATTAGGGATTTGGTTGAGGAAGACCTTCATACCAAAACTCTCTCAAAAAGGTAGATCAAAGGAGTATATCAGAGAACATGGATTCAGGTATGACATTGCACTATTTTTTTAATATTATTGTGAGAATCATAGGATTCAAGATAATAAATGTATTTCACCAATCATAAGGAATTCCTAATAAGTAGTATCAGACCATAAGTTCTGAATTTTTATGATTCTCCGTTAAAGGTGTTTTCCCTAAATTTTTGTATGAACCCTAATTTTAATTTGGGAATTTTTATGTCTCCACTATAATGTTATGAAAATTGGGAATTTTTGGAAACAACTCAATATTTGTGTTGAAAATTGTAATTGTCCATATCACATAGAATTAAATTGTTATGAATTGCGTTTTTTTTGGGTATATCTTACCAATTCAGATTTAATATTTTGAATTCATGGAAGAATAATGGAAGAATTCTGCTACAAATTTTTTTGGCTATAAAACATTACTGTTGGAACTTGTGTATGTATACACATGATACATTTGCTTGAGTATGCAGAAATTGAAATTAATCAATTAGGGTATAATATATTCACAATGTGTTTTACAAAAACTGGATTCATAACTTATTCTAGTTTGATAATTTTTTTATTTGTAATTATATTTGTTAATCATAAAAGAGTTCAAATCTAAAGGTTTTAATTCTAAGATTATATTTTTTTGTAATTGACTCATCTTGTTTTTCTTTTGTCTGGTAATTATTTTGAATTAATTGATGCAATATGTTGCCAAAGTAACCTCTATTGTGGAAATTAATTGAAATTACACAGATGAGTATGAGATTATTTATGTGAATTGTGTTCGTCCCAAAGGAAGATACAGTTTGGCCAAGTAATAACATACCTGTGATGATAAATATGTAAGAATTATAAAGTTTTTTTTCATGTGAATAATAGTCGGTCCAAAGAAAAGTTATTGTTTGACAGAATTAATTGTTAATATTTGATCATTACTTTAAGAGTACCATTTACAATTCAATTTCTCTGTCCAAAGACTAGAAATTGATGTTGTGTTAGGTATCTTGCGATGGTTCTATTATGTGAACATGTCTTGTTTTATATATATTACATGACTTGTGTGTTTAAATGTGAACATGTTATTAGTTCACTGTTCTCTGTATTCAGTGTCTTTTACCGATGCTGCAAATATTTCTGCTAAAATTAATAACATCTCATTGCTGAATAGGACAAACTTTAAGGTCTGGAAGGAAGCTGTAGAAATTATTCTCGGCTATATGGATTTGGATCAGGCACTTCGTGTCGAGAAAACCATTTCTACTGCGGAAAACCTCGATGAGGCTAAAATTGAGAAATGGAAACCCTGTAACCGAATGTGCATGGTGATCATGAAACACTCTATTCCATATACGTTTTGGGGCTCTATATCTGAGGGTCAAAATGCAAAGAAGTTCCTTGAAGAAATAGAACAATTCTTTGCTAAAAATGAAAATGCGAAGACGAGTAGTCTTTTGGCTAAACTCATCTCCATGAAGTATAAAGGCAAAGGGAACATAAGGGAGTACATTATGGAGATGTCTAATCTCGCATTAAAACTCAAGTCACTCAAGTTAGAGCTTGGTGATGACTTGCTCATGCACTTGGTTTTGATCTCCTCTTCCTGCACACTTTCAGCAATTAAAAGTGAGTTATACACTCAGAAGGACAAATGGTCCCTCAATGAGCTTATATCTCATTGTGTGCAAGAGGAAGATAGGAAGCATAGAGATAAGACTGAAAACGCTCACTTGGCTTGAAGATATAAGCATGCATGAATGCAAGATTGAAGAGGCAAGCATGCATCACATAATGTTTTGATGAAGACAAAGGACACACAAAGGTTGAGGAAGACAAAAGAGTGAAGAAGGCAAAGGATTGACAACATGCATAAATGTTGAAGGACAAGCTTGAGATGATGAGCAAATCAACAAACAACAAAGTATCAACTAAAGTCAAGACTCAAGAGTATACAAGGCAAAGCATGCAAAAGAAGATCTAGGGGTTAAGTATTGTTTATATCTTTATTAGATCCTAAGTTGCTTACTTAGTAAGATTCTAGGCTAGGATGAACTCCAATGAAAGTCTCACAAGCTAAAATCAATCATATCTAAAATGAGACTCACATGCATACATGATTTACATGCACATACATACATACATGATTTACATGCACATACATACATACATGATTTACATGCACATACATACATACATGATTTACATGCACATACATACATACATGATTTACATGCACATACATACATACATGATTTACATGCACATACATACATACATGATTTACATGCACATACATACATACATGATTTACATGCACATACATACATATATGATTTACATGCACATAAATACATACATGATCATATGTTTTGAATGCATTTAAAAAGTATTTTTAAATCATGTTGCATCATCATTAGGTTATAAATCATGTAGGAGGTTCATTCATCTTTTAAAATGTGTTTTAGAAAACCGTTAATCAATTAACAGTTGTGTTAATCAATTAACCCTTGGGCTGAACACGTTAATCGATTAAATGATTAGTTAATCGATTAATGTGGTTAAGCCGATAAATGTTATTGTTTTATGTTATTTTGAAGAAACCCGATAATCGATTAAGGCTCAACATAATCGATTAACTGGAGTTAAGAACAGAACAATATATTAACCCAAGTTTTTCATATCGGTTCATAACTTAACTTTGAGAAATATTCAGAGGGTTAGAGCATAATTTTCGAAAACAGAGAGTTTACAAATTATGGAGAAAATCTAGAGCTCAAACTTTCATATCTTTAGGAAAGATTTTCTAAGTGTTCTTTCAAGAAAAGAAATGGGTGAATCTTTATAAGATACCCATTGAGCTTTCATTGTCAAATCTGTGAAAAAGAAACTTGCATCTCACGCATTGTATTTCTATATTTGTGAGATCTTTTAGGGGTTCTTAGATTCATAGAAGATTGTATAATCTGCACATTGAGGTGCATATGTAACTTGAAGAATTATTGTTAGACTTAGGCAATAACACATTCTCTTGGTGTGTTTTATCACCAAAGAAAGAGAATGGGTTTGGGAAAACCCTAGCTACGGTTAGGTACGTGTCTTCGTGAGAAGCAAGAGGTCTTAGTTGTAAGCGTTTTTCTTGGCCGGGGCTAGATCGTAAGAAAGGTTTTCTTAGGCAATTAGAATAGTCAAACCAAGAAACTGGGGTTTAAGATTCAATAAAGGAACATCTTGATTCCTGTATTGGAATTATGTTTGTAAGAAACATTGAAGATTCCAAAGTGAAGATAATGTCTCCCAAGATCAGAAGAGGAGACCTGGATGTAGTTTACAGTGGACAGCAAACGAACCAGGATAAAAAGTCGAGTCTTCTTCTTCTTTCCCTTATCTTTTAATATTTCTATGATTTACTTGACTTGACATGCATATAATTATTTGATACTTGTATATTCTGTATAGTGCATTTACTACTCTTAATGGTCTGTATAATTGCATGTAAGTTTGGTTGAATATTGGTAATCTTAGATGACTGAAAGAATTTTGTTTATGCTGTAATTGAACTAGTTAAACGGTTAAGTGGTTTACATAATCGATTAACTGCAGATAATTTAATCAATTAAGTTTGTCTTTAATCCATTAAACAGTGTGTTAATTTGTATAATTTCTTTGTTTATCGAGCGATAGTAATTGTGTACCGAATCACCTATTCACCCCCACCCCTCTAGGTGAGTGGCAAAGCCTTGTGGGACCTAACATGGATATGACCCCTCAAAATAAGAAAAGAAAGAGCATTAAGGGTGTTGCGAAAGGGCCTTCTCAGCAAAATAAATTGAAGAGTGATGAGGAATTTACCTGCTACTTCTATAAGAAGTAAGGACACATGAAGAAAGAGTGTCCTAAATATGCCTCATGGCATGTAAAGAAGGGTAAACTTCTCACTCTTGTTTGTTCTGAAATTAATTTAGCTTTTGTACCCAATGATATTTGGTGGGTGGATTCTGGTGCTACTACTCACATAAGTATCACTATGTAGGATTGCCTGTGGAGCCGACAACCAAGTGATGATGAAAGATTCATCTTTTTGGGCAGTGGCAAAAGGGTTGCAGTTGAGGCTATTGGAACATTTATATTATGTTTAAGAACTAGTTTTCATTTGGATTTATTTGAGACATTTGTTGTACCCTTTTAGGCGGAATTTAATTAGTATTTCCAGTTCGAACAAATTTGATTTTTCTTGTTCTTTTAGGAATAATAAAGTTAGTCTCTATCAAAATTCAAATATTTTTGTTTCTGGTTCTTTAATGGATAATCTATATATGCTTGATGTTTCTAGTTCCAATAATGAAATACTGCAAACAAATTTATGTGGTACAAAATGAAAAATAAAAGAGAATTCAGTCACCTTATGGCACAAGCGTTTAGGTCATATATCTAAACAAATAATACAAAGACTTGTATCAGATGAAATTCTTGACCCTTTAGATTTATCAGACTTTGAAGTCTGTGTTGAGTGCATAAAGGGAAAATAGATAAACAAAAGGAAATTAGGTGCTGAAAGAGCTAAAGATGTCTTAGAACTAATACATACGGATATATGTTGTCCTTTCCCTATGACTTCTTAGAATGGACAATATTATTTTATTACGTTCATAGACGATTACTCTAGGTACGACTACCTATATCTTATACATGAGAAGTCCCAATCCTTGGATGCTTTCAAGTCTTTCAAGGCTGAAGTTGAACTTCAACTTGGAAAGAAAATTAAGGCAGATATGATGGATTAGGAGAACAACGTCCAGGACCATTTGCGCTTTTCCTCAAAGAGTGTTGAATTGTTCCACACGCAATGCATTATGCCAGGCAAACCTAACATGAATGGTATTGATGAGCGACGAAATTGAACTCTTAAGGATATGGTGAGAAATATGATTAGTCATTTTTCCTTACCAGAGTCTCTTTGGGGGGAAGCTTTAAAGACCATAGTTTACATCCTTAATAGGGTGTCAAGTAAAGCAGTTAACAAAATCTCATATGAGCTTGGGACTAATAAAAGATCAAGCTTAAAACACTTGCACATTTGGGGTTGTCCAGCTGAGACATGGCCTTATAGGCTGCATGAAAGAAAAATGGACTCCAGAACAGTTAACTACTATTTTGTTGGCTATGTTGAACGCTCTCAGGGCTATAAATTTTTGTGATCCCACTTCAAGACTTTTTTTTCGACGGGAAATGCAAGATTTCTTGAGGAAGTTGATTTTTGGAAGGAAGAGAACATAAGGAATGTTGTCTTTGAGGAAGAACCTGTCACTAATGGTGAACAAGTTCTTGTTCCTATTACCATTCAAAGAATAAATTCGGTAATAGAAGTTGATTTTTGGACCTTTCAGAATATTGTCCCTGACTATATTCCAGAGCAAGACAACAATGAGGTTCTCCCACAATTACTTATAGAACAAATTTAAAAACCTCAAGAAGTAGAAGTGTCATTAAGGAGATCCACTAGAGAGATGAGAAGTGCAGTTCATGATGATTATATTGTATTTCTTCAAGAACATGAGGATGACATCGGGTTAATAGAAGATGATCTATTAAACTTTTGTCAAGCCATGAAAAGTTCTAACTCTCAAAAGTGGATTGATGTGATGAAGGATGAGATGAAATCTATGCATGATAATGACGTTTGGGATCTTGTCGAATTACCTGAAGGTGCGAAACCTATTGGTTGCAAATTGATATTTAAAACCAAGAGGGATTCGAAGGGTAAATCGAAGGGTAATATTGACAGATATAAAGCTCGTCTAGTTGCTAAAAGCTTCACTAAAAAGGATGACATTGATTATGAGAAAACCTTCTCTCAGTATCTTCGTTTCTTGTATAATAATATTAGCACTAGTAGCTCATTTTGATTTAGAGCTACATCAGATGAATGTTAAGATTGCGTTTCTAAATGGTGACATTAAGGAAATGATCTATATGATACAACCAGAAAACTTTGTGTCAGTTAGCTCAAAGTCAATGGTATGGGAATTAAAGAAATACATCTATGGGCTTAAACAAGCTTCTCATCAATGGAATCACAAATTTCATCAAGTTATTACCTCGTATGGTTTTGAGGCAAATAAAGTTGAAGATTGTGTATACCATAAGTTCAGTGGGAGTAAATTTATCTTCTACTACTTACTAGCAATAATATAGGACTATTGCACGAGACCAAGAGATTTCTAACGAAGAATTTCTAAAT
The DNA here is from genome assembly GCF_001865875.1 of Lupinus angustifolius. Classification (NCBI taxonomy): domain Eukaryota; kingdom Viridiplantae; phylum Streptophyta; class Magnoliopsida; order Fabales; family Fabaceae; genus Lupinus; species Lupinus angustifolius. The sequence continues at coordinate 1,003 of NW_017721128.1, read as the reverse complement.
GAAAGATCTTGGGGAAGCTTCTTTTATATTAGGTATTCAGATACTAAGAGATTGTTCTCAAGGTATCCAAGGTTATCACAAGAAATCTATATAGATAAAGACCTGGATAGATTTGGCATGAAAGATAGTAAAACATGGGATATCCTTATAGCTAAGGGAGACAAGTTTAGTCTCGAACAATGTCCCAAAAATGACCTTGAAAGATACGAGATGCAAAAGATTCCTTATGCACCTGCAGTATGAAGTCTAATGTATGCTCAATTTTGTACACGTCCCGACATAGCATTTGTCGTGGGAGTTTTAGGAGGATATTTGAGTAATCCTGGAATGAATCATTGGAAGGTTGTCAAACGTGTTATGCGTTACTTGAAGAGAACAAAGGAGTATATGCTCACTTATCAGAGGTTTGAGAATTTAGAGATCATTGGGTACTTTGACTCTGATTTTGCTGGATGTCTAGAAAGAAAACACTCCACCTCTAGATGTGTGTTTATATTGGCTGGAGGTGCTATCTCTTGGAAGTCTACAAAATAGACGCTTATAGCTCCTTCAACCATGGCTGCGGAGTTAATGGATTGTTTTGAAATATCAGACCATAGCATATGGTTGCGGAATTTTGTCACTGGCTTACGTGTGGTCGATGGTATTGAAAGACCATTGAGAATTTATTGCGACAACAAGTCTGCGGTTCTTTACTTCAACAACAATAAGAGTTCTACAAAGTCAAAATTTATTGACATCAAGTTTCTGGTCGTTAAAGAAAGTGTTCAAAATGGACAAATTTCCATAGAACATATAGGGACAAATTTTATGTTAGTTGATCCACTAACTTAGGGTTTGGTACCTAAAGTCTTTCATGAGCATGTTGCTCATATGAGTGTTGTTCTTGTGGATATCTTAGTTCAGTGGGAGTCTATATGTTTTATGATTTACTTTGATATTATATACAGTTTTTATGCATAATAAAGTTGATGGTTTATTGTTTCATTTTGAAATTGTGCAT
>NW_017721127.1:0-7626 GCF_001865875.1 Lupinus angustifolius | reverse complement strand
AAGTATATAATGCTCTTTGTAAAAGTCTTTGAAACACTTGAAGCAACTTTGCAAAATTAACTTGAAAGTTTAAGAACAAGTTGCAAAGAGTTCAAAGATAAGTTCTAAGAAAAATGTGAGAGCTTTTGAAAATTGTATGAAAGTTGTGTGTTAATCTCTTCTATAATGTGTGTACTTTGTGTGAGAGTTTAGAGCTTTATATAGAGTTTACAAATACCCATGGAAGGTTTCTGAAAGTGTATGAGTTGTTTGGAGTGAAGAGATTTCGTTTGGAGTGAACACCTTTCACTTTGAAATCTGAAAAACACTTACTTTGAGTAATCGGTTACTCACTTTGAGTAATCGGTTACTCACTTTGAGTAATCGGTTACTCACTTTGAGTAATCGGTTACTCACTTTGAGTAATCGGTTACTCACTTTGAGTAATCGGTTACTCACTTTGAGTAATCGGTTACTCACTTTGAGTAATCGGTTACTCACTTTGAGTAATCGGTTACTCAGCTTCAAAAATCAGTTTTTTTAGTTGGATAACTCTTTTCTCACACATGTAACCTGTTACTCAATGAAGTAACCTGTTACACACTATTTTTGAAAAATGTTTTAAGTCTTTTTAAAAGTGTCTCACATTTTTAAAAAAATAGTTTGAGCATTTATACTTGTATATACTTAAGAGTTTATGATAGAAGTACTTACAAAGACTTAATCTAATGTCTTGAAGCTTTATCTTCATTTGTCTTCATAAGTCATCTTCCTTTTCTTCATTTTGGTGATGTTGGTGTCTTCATCAAAACCGTGCCAAGGTCAGGAGCAAGATCTTCTTCACAACTCATCCTTATTTGATCTACGTCATTAAGTATATTATTCTGGTGATCATCGTGATTGAGTTATGCTTGAATGTGATGAAAGTCGCGGTGGGTCCGTAGTTAATATATGAGATGAACCAGATTGTATTAAGGAGAAGTCGAAATATAAATAACATACAAATGTGCGCCTAAAGAATGTGTGATATAATTGTTTCAGGAAAATATGAAGCCCAAGTGGAAGATTGTTAAAAATTCATAATTTCTAATTAAGGTGGACATCATATATTTAATACAATTATATCGGCTATTTATTTCTGAGGTTACATTATAAGTGATCTAATTACTGGCAACTCATAGACTTCTAAAAGCTTATAACAAACATGAGCTTAATAAGTGAATACCCAACAGGTTAGCCCATAGGGGATAATGAGAACCCTATAAGTTAACACATGAGGAATGATTATGGTTCCCAACACAATAAATCACAAACAGTTTTCGCCTCTCCCTATAAGAGAGAAAACGAAGGTTCCAAAAGGAATTAGGAATTTGATTGAGGAATACCATCATACCAAAACTCTCTTAGAAAGGTAGATCAAATGAGTATATCAGAGAAAATTGATTCAAGTATGACATTGCATTCTTGTTTTATATTATTGTGAGAATCATAAGATTCAATATCCTATGATTAATATTTCACCAATCATAAAGAATTCCCAGAAATTTTTGATTATATTTGTAATCTTTTATTTTGAACGAATGTCCAAAAATTAATATATAAATTGAAGGACAACTAAACATGATTACATGTTGATTTCAAAATAACATTTTTATGTATAATTTGTATGTTTGACCTTCATATTCTAAGGTGGTCTGGATGGTAAAGAATAGATGGTTGAACAAAACTATAAAACCTTGTTTAATTTTTTATGTTATTTGCCTGGTTTATATGCGATTTTATTAGGATCGATGAATCACAAGTGTATGTTTTTTTTATATTTCGTTGACCTAAATATAATAAATCACAAGCCTTTAAAAATTGATTGGTCACTCTACTTTATATATATATATATATATATATGATTGATGTAGATCTTTTAATTAACTTTTAACTCAGATTAGTCTTATAAACTCAAGTTTAAGCCTTGTATTTGGAAAACAATAAGCCTTTTAAGCTAAATAGAACCTATTACCTGGCCAGAGGCTTTACTTCATACAACATGTTTGTTTTTTACAACTAATTTGCAACTAAGTTGAATTTACCAATTAAAAAAGAGCAACCATTCGTTGGAAAATGATGTATATAAAATTTTGAAAAGTTATTTGCTTAATGTTTTCAGAATTTCTTTCATAGGTAAATATTTTTTTTATAAGGTGAGGAAGAGATTTTAATGTTTTTTAATGAAAAATTGCTTTTTTTAGTTGCTAAACGCCTATCGAAAGATACCCGGTTAGAAAAAACACTTGTCCTTGGTTAGACATTACAAGACACTTAATTAGAGTTTGAACCAAGACTTTATTTTTGTATAATGAAAATACTTTTTTGAGTTGCTAACACCCATCAAAAGACACACTATTAAGAAAAGAGAAAAAAGAAATGTACCCAAGTATCAACTTTTACATTATTCAGATATCATTCATCATTAATATTTTATTACTTTTTACTCTTAAATATAAGTAACATTTGATGAATAATATATGATATAATTTTGTCCATTTATAGAACTTTACTCGGTACAAAGATATTACACGAAACACTTGTCTTTGATTAGATAATACAAGACCCTTAATTATTTTATCTATATTGTATAGTTGTTACAAAAATGTTATAATTTCATTGGTGGAATATCTTGTATTAATCCAAGAGTAGCACAACAATCACTTTTGAAGCTACATCGGTTTTTATCTATTATTGTGCTTAAAATAAAAATCTTCTATTGATGGTGATAAAATTATTGAAAACAAGTGTGAGAAATAAGAATTTAAGAGTACCAAATATCTCGTACCAAGAGTAGCACAATAATAATCACTTTTGAAGCTACATCGTTTTGTCATTTTTATCTATTGTTGTGCTTAAAATAAAAATCTTCAATTAATGGTGATAAAATTATATAAAACAAGTGAGAAAAAAGAATGTAAGAGTACAACTTGAAGAGTAAATTACTTGTGTATAGGAAGAATTCAAATTTCTCGGCTGTTAAATAGTACCCTTTGTCTTTTTGTTTATTTATTTATTTTTTGTACATTATCCTTTTATTTTCAGATCTATAAGCTTTTAACTTCAACCGGGTGGGAGTGATCTTAATTATAAAACTATTGTGGTGACTTTCAAAATCATAATATTGAGATGGTCAACTAAAATTTAAAATACTGGATACAAATAATATAAACATCATATAGTTTTATGAAAAGCAATGTTCTTACTTTTTGTACTTGCAGAGTAAATTAATTAATGGAATTATAAACATTGACTAACTGTAGTGAACAATATTTTATACCAATTGCAGCGTGTGTTTGCTCTGAGACATATATGGTAATAGGGGACCAATATCAAGGACTTCACTTAATTGAACTTGTTATAAAGCGCTTAATGATATTTGAAATTCAAAGGGAGTTGGATATCTCCTAGTAATAAACACTAATAAAATAAAATCCATTGCTACATTAGCATAGCCTTTTCAACAACAGTTTCAGAATCTTAATTTACCTAAACTTGATTTCTTCCACATGGACCAGTGAATAATTTATATTATAATAACATTTAATTTGAATCAAATTAATTTATAAGCATTACAGTTCCTTCTTTTCCCCCAAAAACTTTGGGTTGAAAGCATATAATATTATCTTAAATAAAAGTGTCGGGAGATTGGTTCCTTTACAAATTCAAATGTTAAAGCGTTGAGAGCTTTACAATTACTTTTCTTTTATATACTTGAGTTTTGATAGTTCTCACATAGCTACATAGTGACAATATAGCAAAATCGTAAATTAACTCCTTAATGATTTGGCACCCTAAAAAGCTCTCTATGATTATTTATTTATTTATTAATGATATTCACAAGGTACTATGTAACACAATTTCAAATTATTTAACGTCCCATCGTAGAACAAAAGCTCATTTTTCTAATATTAAATTGATTTAGGCAAATGAAGTAGTCCATTTATTTATATATACATATATAACTAACTTAACCAAAAACAATTGTTATTACTAGAAATATGTCAACTATTACTAACTCATTTTCTAGGGTGGTGGCTGGGCTCTTTTGCAAGTTCAACCACCATTGGAATACGTTTCAGAAAGGAAAGGAAATTATGCTTATTCTTACTGATGGGGCACACGGATTACCTAATTCTACGTAGTACCTGTATTTATAGCACTCAGCAGAGGGAATTGAGCATCCTTTATACTTATTGTTGAATAGTTACTCTTGACCAAATCACTTTTAGTGAAAATGGTTGACACTTTCCATTTCAGTTTTCACCATATTTTAACAATTGCTACTTAGTATAAGTGTTGTGATAATATGACATCCCACATTTCGAATTATATGACTTTTCATCAACTTGAAAACGACTTTAGTTTGTAGTCTTAAATGAATGAGATGTTAAACCACTTTGAATTGGAGAAATTCCAGTCTGATCGTGTTTAATCCGGTTCAACTAGAATAATCGGAAAGTGAACATGACGGTTCACTTAAAATATTAAAAATAGAACACTACTCTATGTTTGTTTTACTCTAGTCCAAAAAATATAGAGATATGTTACTTCAATATAATTATACATAATTATTAGTTATAAAAAAAATTGGATTTATATATAATTATATATTTATAGGTAAAAATAATTAATTACATATAAAATCACATGGTCCAACCAAAAGATTTAACCATTTAAATCGATTAATACATGAACTCTTCCCATTTAACATCCCTCTTGACTTTCAAAACATTCTATTTAATATATTGAACTAATCACCTAAACTTACAAAGTGGGTTTCAGTAATATGATAATGTATGCACAAAAAGCATATCTAATTGAAATACGATAATAAAAATTGTAAATACAATAATGAAATATAATAGTGTAATTAGTATGTATTGTTACGGTTGGTATAAAAATTTATACATAGTTAATATATCATACATCATTTATTTATATTATTTTTATTTTAGAATCAATAATGATTAAATATAAATGATGGATGATGTACAATACAAAAAATCTTATAAGTTGGTATATACATTTTTGAGTGTCATATTTGTGCATTGTCAATATAAACATTTATACACGGTAAATACAACATTCATTATTTATTTATATTTCTTTTATAGAGAGTCAATAATAATTACAAATGAATGATGAATAATGAACTCAAAAGATATAAAAATGTATAAATTTTCGTCTCTACATCTTTTTCTCAATATAATAAGGCATTCTTTGGAGCACTATTTTAAAATTTTGTGCAAGTCAGAGAGAGGGTGAATATAGGAGAAATTTTGACTTTGAATGTGTGATATATAAGGTAGAAAACAAAAGTATTATTGTCACCTGAGCCTTTTTCCTGTCATATCTAAATGGATATTATTAAGTAACTTTGTCAAGTTGCTCGTATCTTTCTCGACTTGTCCAGTGGTTAGAAGACAAGATCAGATGTTTGAAGTCTTTGGCTACATCAACAAGTTGAATCTTTAGTTCCAAATACACTTCATTTTCCCCAAAAATCAGTATTATAACCTTTACCATTACCTATAAGCATCGTCTACATGCTTTTATTTATATATATATATAAAATATATACACGAGGAGAGATTCTTATACATAGAAGTTAAATTATACTAATTATTCGGTTCCAAATTATGTATTATATATTTTAGTCATCATATAAGGTGGATTATACTTCAAATTGTGCTCATTAAACACATTATTTTTCATAAGTGTACTGACTATCTGTTGAGAAATTCAGAACTAATTTTCCTCCTCTGTGTGATGCAAAATGGGCACTTGCAGAAGCAGCAAGTGAATAAAGAAAACAGAGAAGAGTAGAAGAATAACACCAAGAATTTTAACGTGAAAAAACCCCCTCAATGTGAGAAGGAAACAACCACAGGAGCTAGTCCAGAAAATATATCCATTATAGAAAGTAGGATTACAATATTTGATTCTCTCTTACAAAGAGGATAACGCTCAATCTCACCCAAAAGGATGGAAATACAAACTCTCTCTAGTATCTCACTAGGAATACAAATCTCACACTATGTGGATAAACTCTCTCACTTTCTCTCTATGATGTTGTTTCTCACTTGCTTGTTATATCTCTTCCTCACAAGTCCCCTATATAGTGAAGGGGTGGAAGGCTCCATCATAAAGATATAGTGGATGATTAATTGTTATCATGCTTTTCAAGACACTTTGAAAAGTGCTACTCCCACTTTCTAAGTTAGACTTCATAATTCTCAACAAACAAGGAATAATTCCAAGACTTTAGAATAACCATCATTGAATGATTCAATAGTTCATCTACCAAGATTTATTGGTCTTGCTTCCACATCAATTAGGAAGGATTCCCAACAAATCTCCCCCTTCCTGGATTAATTGATGGGTATCACCAGTCCTGCACCTCTGCAACAGTATGTTAGCTTCTTGAGTGAAACTGTCTTGGTCATCATGTCGGACCAGTTGTCATTTGTATGAATTTTCTCTAGGTGCAACTCACCATCCTCCAAAGCATTTCGTACCCAATGATAATGATAATCAATGTACTTTGTCCGAGAATGAAACGTAGGATTCTTAGCTATCTTGGACATGACCCAACTCATGCAAGATGTTTTTCATATATTTTATCTCCTTGCCAGCTTTAGATGCTGCAATATATTCCGCTTCAGATGTTGATAATTCAACACATCTTTGTAACTTGGATTGCCAAGATACAGCTCCCCCTACAAAGGTAGTTAGATAAGCTGATGTTGATTTTTTGGAATCTACATCTCCAGCCATGTCAGCATTTGTGTATCCTACTAATATAGGATCGTCATTACCAAAACATAAACATCTTTTGGTAGTTCCCCTCAGATATCTCAATATCCACTTTACTACATTCCAATGCTCTTTGCCGGGATTGGACAAGAACCGACTCACAACTCTAACTGCGTGGGCAATATCTGGTCTTGTACAAATCATAGCATACATTAGGCTTCCTACCACAGAAGAATAAGGCATTCTACTCATTTCTTTCCTTTCTTCATCATTAGTTGGACATTGCATTGTTGTTAATTTGAAATGTCCAACAAGTGGAACACTGACAGGCTTTGCCTTATCCATGTTGAATGTCTTGAGAACTTTCTCAATGTACTTCTCTTGTGATAGCCATAACAACTTCTTGGAACGATCTTTGATTATCCTTTTTCCAAGGATCTGCTTTGCAGGACCCAAGTCTTTCATAGCAAAAGACTTGCTTAAAGCATTCTTCAAACCAGCAATCTTGGTCTTGTCATGCCATATGATTAACATATCATCAACATATAAGAGGAGAATAATAAAGTTTCCATCTTCATACCTTTTAATGAATATACAATGATCACCAATTATCTTCTTGAAACTTTATTTGGTCATTAAGGATTCAAACTTCTTGTACCATTGTCTCGGGGCTTGCTTTAGACCATATAAACTCTTATTCAGACGACACACTAAGTGTTCCTTTCCTGATTCTTCATGACCTTCTGGTTTCTCCATATAGATTTCTTCTTTGATGTCTCCATGTAAGAAAGTTCTTTTGATATCAAGTTGTTCAACTTGTAAGTCTAGGCTAGCTGCTAGACCCAATGC
>NW_017721126.1:0-32593 GCF_001865875.1 Lupinus angustifolius | reverse complement strand
CCTCTGATTGCATCCTTTCACAACAATCCGAGCTTTGTACCTTGGTCTTGAGCTTCCTTCTTCAACTTTAAGCCTATACACCCATTTGTTTTTCAAAGCTTTTCTTCCTTTAGGTAACTCCACTAGATCATAAGTGTGGTTCTCATGTAACGAGTTCATCTCATCTTCCATGGCTTTAATCCACTCTTCTTTATCAGATGTCTGCATAGCTTCTGAGAAGTCTTCAGGTTCACTATTATCTGTCAATGTGATATAATCTTCTTCAGGATACATTGAAGAAGGTATTCTGCCTCTTCTGGAGTGTCTCAGTTCAACTTGCATCTGATGCTCTACTAGCTCGGGTTCTTGATGCATTTGTGTGTCTACCACCACTTCATCATGATCTGACTCTTCATTAATCTGGTCAAGTTCTGTGTGAGCAGGATCTGCCTGTTGGACTATCTGTTCTGGATCTATTTGATGATCAGGATTTGTCTATTGAGGAATCTCTCCCCCTGAATCAATGCGAACTTTGGACTTGCACTGGCTTTTCTTCTCAACATCTTTGATCGTCTGATCCTCAAAGAACACAACATCTCTGCTTTTCACAATTTTCTTGTTTATTGGATCTCATAGTCTGTACCCAAATTCATCTTTTGGAGACCCAAGGTAAATGCACTCCTTCGTCTTAGCATCCAACTTCTTTATCTCATCTTTTGGAATGTGAACGAAGGCTTTGCATCCGAATACTCTCAGGTGGTTGAAGGATGCCTTCTTCTTGTACCATACTTCTTCTGGAATTTCTTCGTTCATGGGTCTTGAAGGTGTTTGATTTATGAGATCCACAACAGTCTTCACTGCTTCACCCTAGAAAGACTTAGGGAGATTGGCATCTTGCAACATGCATCTGATGTTCTCTTCAATTGTGCGGTTCATCCTCTCAGCTACTCCATTCAACTGAGGAGTCTTTGGTGGTGTCTTCTATAGGTTGATACCAAAAGCCTTGTAGTAGGCTTCAAATGGACCACAATACTCTCCACCATTGTCTACTTTCAGACACTTCAACTTCTTCTCAGTCTCACGTTCTACTAGTGCATGGAACTCTTTGAATGCTGATAGTACTTGATCTTTGATTTTCAACAAGTACACCCATACTCTCAAGTGATCATCTATGAATGTAACAAAGTAGTAGGCTCCTCCAAGAGATCTTTAAGATGGTGCACAAACATCTGAATACATCAATTCAAGTACTTCATCTCTCCGTGAGGGATTGTATGTTCTCTTAAAATTGACTCTATGTGTTTACCATAAAGACAATCAGTACAGGAATCTAAAATTTGACCTTTTATATTTGGAAGATGGTCTTTGGCGAGAATATGAAGTGCCTTCTCACTCATGTGCCCCAATCGCCTATGCCAAAGATCTTTGGAGTCAGTAGCAACATTTGCTTCTCCAGAACAAATTCCTCCTTGCATAATGTACAAAGATCCTTCTTTTGAGCCTCTAGCAATGACTAGGTTGCCTTTTGGTAGTTTCCACTTTCAAGAACCAAAGTGGCATACAAAACCAGCATCATCCAACTTACTCGTTGAGGTAAGGTTGAGACGCATATCTGAGACATGTCTCACGTCCTTCATTATAAACTTTCCTCATGTGTCTGTTAGCAGCACAATATCACCAATTCATGCAATCTTGCTAGCAACATGGTTTCCCATTTTCACAGTATCATAATCAACTTTCTTGTAGTTTGAGAAGAAACCTTCATGTGGACTTACATGGAAAGAAGCACCAGAGTCAACGATCCAAGCACAATCACCATATGCAACATTTAGGTCATTGTCTTCTCCAATGAGGAGAACATCATCATCTACGGCGACGTTTGTGGTAGACTTATGACCATTTTTTCTTGGATCAACTAAATCTTCATGGACATTTCTAGCTTTCTGGTCTCTCTTCAGGGACATGCATTCAGATCTTTTATGTTCTTCTTTATTACAATAATAGCTTGTTATTGACCTCATGCGAGATTGAGAGCGACCTCTGAATTTGCTTTTGCTTCTTCCACGAGATCCATTCCTCCCATGAGTTTCACTTCTTCCACGTCTCTCCACAACATTTGCTTCAGAATGGAAGGATGTACTCCATTCTTTCCTTCTGGATTCTTCATTCAATAGACTGTCTGAAACAGTATCCATTGAGACCTTCCCATTAGGGACTGAGTTGTTGAGCGTGACCACCAATGTATCCATTGTATCCCAACTTTCAGGCAACGAACTCAGTAGCACAAGTGCTTGCAGCTCATCATTTATCTTCATGTATATCTTTGTCAATTGATTGGCAAGACCCTTGAATGAATTCAAGTGCTCTATCATGCTCTAACCATCTCTATAGTCGAGTTTCACCAGTCATATAATAAGAGATGCTTTATTTCTAGGAGTTTTCTTTTGAATCATAGATTCAAGTTTCGACCACAACTCATAAGCATTTGTATACGTGGACACATGCTCAAATAAACTTCTATCAATATACTTCCGAATCATTACAACAACTTTTCTATTCGAAACCTCCCAATCTCTGTCACCCTTATCTTATGGTTTGTCTTTGCAAGAAATAGACTCATGCATATCCTTGCAATATAAATGATCCTCCATCATGGGCTTCCAATAGGAATAGTTGTCAGTTGTCAACTTGAACATATCTCCATCAAATGAGATATTAGCGGCTCATTCCATCTTGGACTGTACAGGCTAAGCTCCCCGAATGAACCTGGGAGCTCTAATACCATTGTTGGGAAATTCAGAACCAATTTCCCTCCTCTGTGTGATGCAAAATGGGCACTTGCGGAAGCGACAAGTGGATAAAGAAAATAGAGAAGAGTAGAAGAATAACACCAAGAATTTTAACGTGGAAAACTCCCTCAATGTGAGAAGGAAACAACCATGGGACCTAGTCCAAAAAATATCTCCACTATAGAAAGTAGGATTACAATATTTGATTCTCTCTTACAAAGAGGAAAACACTCAATCTCATCCAAAAGGATGGAAATACTAACTCTCTTTAGTATCCCACTATGAATACAAATCTCACACTATGGATAAACTCTCTCACTTTCTCTCTATGATGTTGTTTCTCACTTGTTTGTTATATCTCTTCCTCACAAGTTCCCGGTATATAGTGAAGGGGAGGAAGACTTCATCATAAAGACATAATGGATGATTAATTGTTGTCATACTTTTCAAGACACTTTGAAAAGTGCTACTCCAACTTTCTAAGTTGGACTTCATAATTCTCAAGAGTCAAGGAATAATTCCAAGACTTTGGAATAGTCATCATTGAATGATTCAGTGGTTCATCTACCAAGATTCATTGGTCTTACTTCTACATCAATTAGAAAGGATTCCCAACACTATCTACATACAAAATACTTTATATTTAGAGCATCTACAAGGGAAGTTCTTAATATTTTACCAATGTTCATACTTAGATTTACTCTAGTGGGACGTGTTTGTACTAGGAACTAGTTTTATATTGCAACTGCTTGTTGCAAGCTCTTTACGAATGTTCTACTTCTCAAAATATTTTTTTTCTCATGTTGGCAAGTCCTTTAATCTAAATAAACTTCTCAACATGTATTTTAGTAATATATATAATATATAATGGACACTCTATTAGTTATCATTCATTGATCTAATTTCTATTGCTATAAATTTCAACAATTAGGTGGAAGATTCAAACCTCACCATAAACCATTAGTCACTACTTCTTTCTAACCCATTCATTTTAATTTTATACCAATTTCTATTTTAATCATATATAAGATGTATTTGAATGTAAAATATAAATATCAGGTGGATTTGTGGGGTTTATTTAAGAAGAAATAATAGAGTTGTACAATTTGAATGATTTTTGGCTTAAGTTAGAAAGTATTAAGAAATAAGACCATCTAGGGTTGATTTTGAATACCATTTCCACTAATGGAGAAAGAAATTTTGTCAAAAAAACAATGGAAAAGTCACATGCAATCATATTTGTATCAATTTATTTACAATGATAAAACACTTCTATTCTTAAAAATAAAAGGAAAAACAATACTCTCATCGTTAGTATCACAGAGGATTCTGACGTGATGTTATTAATAGGAGCATGTAATTGCATATTGTTTAATTATCTTTATCCTATTTTAATTAGAATATGATTCTTATTTCTACAAAGCTCTTAAATTAATATAAAAAATGAAGAAAGGGAAATGATAAAACATATTAACCAACAATGAAAAAGGAAAGAAAGTGCAACACTTCTGTTTTCTTCAATTTCATACAAAGTGATTTAATAGTGCTCGCTTGAGTGAGTATTGTTGAAAATATACATTTAGCAACGCTTGCTTGAGTGAGCATTGTTAAATGTGTAATTTCAACCATTTAACAACACTTGCTTGAGTGAGCACTGTAAAGTTAACAAATGGTGGGCAAACGAGCACGGTTAAAAGTAGATATTTAACAAATCTTATTTCAATGATCACTTCATTAATGAATGAAATTAGAGAAATGGTTGAGTCCATTTAAGAATGAAAATATGGGTTGCATTATTAGAGTAAAAAGTAAAAAAAAAATACTTAACTTGCTTAGAAATATGAATAGTTATAAATAAGCTATGAGATCCGGTTACAGATAATAAATGGATTGCTTTAAGAATAAGTCATTCAAATAATATTCATGAGGTGAATGCCTTCTCTCTCTCCCCCAAGAGAATCTCAAAGTCTTAGAAGCTTCCAAACACAAGAAAACGAATGGAAGAGATCAACTCTTACCCTTTACTTCAAATACCCCATCAAGGGGTAACAGACAAGTATGGGATAGTTACAGCCAGCTTTTCAAATTTCAGATGAGCTCAATGAATGACAAGGGGAAACCATTACGATAACATGGATTTCATGCACTGATTTACTCTGATAGTGATTATATAAAATGGCTCTGAAAATCTCAAACCGCTCATTTTTTGTGAGCTTATGGCTTGTCAATGAAAGTGAGACACTTGAATCATGAAGTATGGCCCTGATATTTTTTCATTATTTTTTAGTTTGAATCACATGTATTCTACATCCAAGGTGATTCTACTAGAGCCTGTAGAAAAACAATTGACAAACCAAGTATTTAAGACAACTATATATATATATATATATTTATGGAATTCAAATCCTCTTTACTGTGAGAGTCAAATACTATATGAGGATTACATATGAAAAAATTTAAAATAAAAAAAAATTTATTTTCTCCTCATATTCTAGTATTGGAATCTACTACGCACTCATATTTATGAGCTCTGATTAAAGTAGAATAACTCTCCTTTCAATTTATCTACACAGTAGGTGTTTTTCTTCCTTTTTCTATTTATGTACAATTTTACAATTGTATAATTCCACACATAATAGAAAGATTGGCACAAACTTATAGGTGATTAGGTCAGAATTTCAAATCCTCAACGTTAAGTTAATATCAAACAGAACTCTTTAGGCATAAGACAAATACATTGATCCAAAATGACACCGGGTGTAGAAGTGTGGACACTGATGCTTCATAAAATAGTGGAGTATAATATGATTAAAGTTTTGAATTGAAACCAGCATGGACACGTAGCAGGCTTTCAAAAGATGGGACAAACTACAAATGGTTCTGATTTCCTATGAGAAGCTAAAAATATCAACATTTTGAGAATCGGCATAATGTAAAAAGGTGATCGGGTAACATAAATTTGGCACAGTCTTTGCTATATGGCTTATAGATTAATATCAACCCCGCATGCTATGTAGTGAGTCAAAGTGATGTGAGGAGCAGACCACAAATTTTTTATCATGGATTCAGCACACGTGATTAGAAAGTTGGAGTGATTGCTTGGTTTGAAATTTGAAGGTAAAAATGATATAGCAAGGAAAATGTCATTCGAAATCCTAGCACCAAACAAATAAATTAATAAAAGTCCAGGAGGAATTCCATATCGGTTATAACAGGAAAGTCGGGCGCATTATGATGCAATACCCAAAGAGACCAACTTTGATTATGATGACCTTGAAAGCATAAGTGGCCCTATGACTAGGGCACGAGCAAAAAGGGTTCAAAATGCCCTTGGACAACTCATTAGGTTGATCCATGATGATAGTTACCCCAAGGAGGTGCAAAGATGTTCAATAGCATCTTGGTCCATGGTTCTAACCGAGCCAAGGATGGATCAGGCCATACACATGAGACAGGCCAAGGTGCTAAATCTGACCCTCACACGGGCCTAGGTGCATCAGGCACCAAACCTGACCGAGGCAATTCTGACCATGGCATAGGCCCAGGTGCATTAGGCACCACGCCTGATCGAGACAAGCTTCCTAGCACACCAAGTGTTGAGCCAGTTGTTGGGCCAATCTGGCATAGCCAGGAAATCTGACCAAGGCGCATGCGCCTAGATTGCCGCATTAGGCGCTGGGCATAGCCTGACCGAGTCAGACCTACCTAACATGTTTGATGTGGAACATTTTTATTTTAGTAATAATTGTGTCGGCCAAGTTTTGACCAACACTTAGTTTATCTAATTTTAGAGTTTATTTATTAAATCTGGCCATAAATAATGCATGGATTGAAAAATGGTTCGTCAGACTTAAAATAAGCCTGAAAGTGTAACCAACACTTTAATGCTTGAACCAAATTTTATTATTCATGAACCAACGGTACTCTAACTTTGTGTAATGTTATTTTGCAGTTAAATAAGGACTAATATGGTCGTTGGAAGGGAAATGCTCATGGGATTAAAGGAATTGACTGAGGATGACTTAAATGAAGCATTAATGGTGCCTTAACACTTTGTTTGGAGGGATGGAGCATAATTCACCTGTGCATAAGTCATCAAACAACATCCTAAGTCATTTTTAGAGCTATTGAATCCAAGTTGCTCAAGGAAAATTCCAACTGCGTGTTGGAGACTTTAAAGTGTGCATTAATGGTGCTTTAATGCCACTTTCTAGTCGTTGGGAGCTTGGCTTGTTGGACAAACTAACACCAATGACATCATAGACCATTTAATTCACAAAACATCTTCACTCAGCCAAGGGAATTCTCTCCTTGGACAAGAAGGATCCTATACCAAGAAATAATGCACTTGTGTGCCATTATGGAGTCAATAACTCCTAATTCCACCATGTGCTACATTTTGGACCAAGCTTTCAAAGAATTTGGGAATCCTATGAAGATCGTCAAGTCTTTTCGTGGAGGATTATGAAGCCGTGTGATTTAATATGGAGCCATGAACTGAATGAAGAATGGAATCCTATGCTTTCCAAGGCTCAACTGTGGCAACAATGGTATCCTAGGCCTAAGTCTTAATGTTTTTCTTTCAATGTAATAAAGCACACGAATAACATGTTCTATGCAAGTTGTCAACCGAATTTAACCTTGTTTATGAGTAGATTCATTAGCCAAAAGGTATCCAATGTTGGTCTATCTTTACTTAGGTTTTTTACTCATGTTTTTACTCTTGGTTTCACGTGGGATCTAAGTTTGGCTCGACACTATATATGTATGCATTCCACAATGAAATAAAAAATTTAAGTTGAGTATAATTCATATTGAATTGAGGATTAATTTCTTGTGAGAGCATTGTGCATTCTGTAAACCTTCTTGGCTAAACCAAGATTAGATGTTCTTATCAGGAACCAAGTTCTTGTGGCGAGCATCACGTTGGCTTATCAACACCTCAAGTGTTGTGGCGCCTATCACGTCAAGTCTAATCCATCTTATTTAATCTTACTTATTCAATTCTGTTGCTTACTCTTTACCAAAAGCTCAATCCAATCGTGAGCTTGGCCAAACACCAACTAAGATAGATCGTGCAAAGAACCTTTCCCAAAAGAGTTCACATCAAGTGGCATCAGAGCTAGTCTCTTGCTTGGTGCTTATCTTTCTTTCTTGGCTGTGAGTCTAGTGTTTTCTTTCTTCTTTACAAAGTGTCAAAGACAAAAAATCAAAAAGTGTCAAAGTCAAAAAATCAAAAATCAAAAAGTGTCGAAGTCCAAAAGTTCAAAATAAATCAAAAGTGTCAAAAGTGATTCTACAAAAGTTCAAAAGAATCAAAAAGTGTCAACAATGTCCAAAAAGTTACAAAGTGTCCACAAAGTGCCAAATTTCTTTCTTTAAGGTATAATTCAAGTCACAACATTTCCGTCTTGAAAAGTTGGGGTGATTTTCTTTCACAATTTTCTTGGTTCCATACTTGGTTTACTTAAAAAGGCCGTAAAGGATAGAGTGATGAGTGATACATAAATTTCTACATTTTCCACAAACAAAAAAGTGAGTGATACATGTGAGTTTGAGTGAAAATGTTTCAAAGGAGTTCCATAGTTCTTGGAAGGGATTTGTTCATGGTGAGGAGGCTCCTAAATAGCCAAATCAATGAGCATGATGCAAATCAAAGAGAAAACATCTTCCACATAAGTTGTTTGATCAATAATAAAGTTTGTTCTATAATTATTGATAGCAGAAGTTGTGCTAAAGTGGATAGTATAAGATTGGTTTTAAAGCATAATCTTATGTCTAAGTCACACCCTACTTCTTATTGGTTACAATGGTTAAGTGATGTAGGAGAAATGCTTGTCAACAAGCAAGTAGAAATCTGATTTTCCATTGGGAGATATGAGGATTCGGTTTAATGTGATGTTGTGAATATGGAGGCTGACTATTTGTTACTAGGTTGTCCATGACAATATGACAAAGCAACAATACATAATGGGCGTACCAACAAGTTTTGCTTTATGCACCAAAACCTTAAGGTGACACTCTCACCTTTATCACCTAGACAAGTGAGTGAGGATCAAGAGATGTGTAGACGAAAAAGTGTGTTGGAGAGAAAAGAGGGGGAGAGTGAAAAATGGTGTGAACATCCGAGAGAAGAAAGAGAGATCATGAGTGAAGGAAACAAAGAGAGGACACACAAAATGAGTGAGGTTCTCACAAAAGAGGGGTATATGGCAAAAAAAAGGGAGATTAAGCATGCTTTGGTTACCAAGTAACCTATGTACCTACTTTTTAGTGGGGAATTTTTTCTAACCACTAACCCTTCTAAGGAAGGAGTTTGGAGATGTATTTCCTAAGGAGGTACCTCCTAGGTTACCCCCTTTAAGAGGAAATGAACACCAAATTGATTTGGTTCCTGGTGCTTCACTACCTAATAGGTCTGCCTATAGGTGCAACCCCCTTGAGACCAAGGAGATCCAAAAACAAATTGGTGAGTTGATGGAAAAAGGATGGGTTCAAGAGAGCCTATGTCCTTGTGTTTCTCCTATAACTTTGGTTCCAAAGAATGATGGAACATGGAGGATGTGTATTGATTGTAGGGTCATTTACAATATCACGGTCAAATATAGACATCCAATTCCAAGATTGGATGATCTCTTGGATGAATTGCATGGAGCCACCACTTTTTCAAAAATTGATCTTAAAAGTGCCTACCATCAAATTAGAATCTGAAAAGGAGATGAGTCAAAGACTGCCTTTAAGATCACTTATGGTCTATATGAATGGCTAGTCATGCCCTTTGGTTTAACAAATGCTCCAAGCACATTTATGCGCTTGATGAATCATGTCTTAAGAGAATTCTTGGGTAAGTTTGTTGTTGTTTATTTTGATGATATTCTAATCCATTCAAAAACTCTAGAAGAACATGAAGAACATCTGAAGGTTGTTCTATTAGTTTTAAGGAAGGAAAAGTTATATACAAATGTTGAAAAATGTACATTTTATGTGGATCATATAATTTTCCTTAGATTTATGATTAATGCTAATGGGGTCCATGTGGAACAAGAGAAAATCAAGGCCGTCAAGGATTGGCCTACACCTAAGGTCGTGATTGAAGTAAGAAGCTTCCATGGTTTGGCAAGCTTCTATAGAAGGTTCGTTAAGGACTTTAGTACCTTAGCATCACCACACAATGAGATTGTATATAAAAATATTGTCTTTCGATGGGGGGAAAGACAAGAAGAGGTCGTCAAAAAGCTTAAGGCCAAACTTACTAGTGCATCCGTGTTAGTACTTCCTATTTTTTCTAAATTATTTGAAATTGAATGTGATACTTCTAACATTAGGATTGGTGTTGTGTTAATGCATGAGGGACATCCAATTTGCTTACTTTAGTAAGAAGTAAGTGGGCCAACACTTAATTACTCTACATATGACCAAGAACTCTATGCATTGGTGAGAGCTCTTCAAACTTGGCAACATTATCTTCTTCATAAGGAGTTTGTGATCCATAGTGACCATGAGTCCCTTAAGTATCTAAAGGGCCAAGGTAATTCGAATAAAAGACATGCAAAATGGGTTGAGTTCTTAGAACAATTTTCATATGTTGTTAAACACAAGAAAGGCAAGGCTAATATAGTGGCAGATGCTCCTTCTAGGAGACATACTTTACTCTCCATCCTAGAAACAAAACTTTTCGGTCTTGAATGCATCAAGGAAAAATATGAGCAAGACAAAGATTTTTCACAAATCTATGTTGCTTGTATGCATTCGGCCCAAAATGGATATTTTAGGCACAATAGATTTTTATTTAAAGAAAAGCAATTGTGTGTGCCCAAAAGTTCCATTAGGGATATACTTTTGAAGGAATCTCATGAGGGGGATTAATGGGACACTTGGGTTTCCAAAAGACTCTAGACATGTTAAGAGAACACTTTTATTAGCCACATATGAAACAAGATATACAAAACTATTGTGAGAAGTGTATAACATGTAAAAAGTCTAAATCTAAGGTCATGCCTTATGTCCTTTATTCACCCTTAACCGTTCCTGATTCTTATTCGATAGATATATCTATGGATTTTGTTTTGGGTTTACCTAGAACAAAAACGGGTAAGGACTCTAATATTTGTGGTTGTAGATCGATTTTCTAAAATGGCACATTTCATTCCATGCAAGAAAGTTGATGATGCTAACCATGTGGCTGACTTATTTTTTCAGGGAGGTTGTTAGGATTCATGGCCTACCTAGGAGCATTGTAAGTGATAGGGATACAAAATTTTGTAGTCACTTTTGGAGAACTTTATGGGGAAAGCTCGGGACCAAGCTTCTCTTCTCAACCACTTGCCATCCTCAAACGAATGGGAAAAGAGAAGTAGTGAATAGAACATTATCCATTCTTCTAAGGGCTATAATAACAAGAAACATCAAGTCTTGAGAAGAACGCTTACCTCATGTAGAGGTTGCCTATAATAGACAAAATCATAGTAGTACTCAAATGTCTTCGTTTGAGGTTGTGTATGGTTTTAACCTCTTAAGTCCACTTGATTTATTACCTTTACCTAACCATTCTATTTGGAAGCATAAAGATGGGAAGGCTAAGGCTGAATATGTTAAGAAGTTACATGAGCAAGTGAAGGCTAGGATTGAGAAAAAGAATGCAAGTGTAGCTAGACAAGTCAATAAAGGACGAAAGACTATGGTATTTGAACCTGGAAATTGGGTTTGGGTACACATGAGGAAGGAGAGATTTCCTGAACGTAGGAAATCCAAACTACTCCAAAGGGGAGATGGTCCATTTTGGGTTGGAGCAAAAATTCATGATAATGCTTACAAGCTTGAGGTCTCAAGTGAGTATGGTAGTATAATGCTACATTTAAATTGTTGATTTGTATCCTTTTGATGTAGGTGATGGAGAACGAATTTTGAGGTCAGAATCTTTTCAAGAAGGAAGGGATGATCAATACCCAAAAAGACCAACCTTGATTATGATGGCCTTGAAGGCATAAGTATCCCTATGACTAGGGCACGGGAAAAAATGGCTCAAAATGCCCTTGGACAACTCATAGGGTAGATTCATGATAGCGAGTCAAAGTTTTCCAAAGGGGGTGTAAAGATGCTCAATAGCATCTTGGTCCATGGTTATGGCCAAGTCAAGGATGGACCAGACCATGCGCATGAGACAGACTAAGGCGCTAAATTTGACCATGGCACGGGGCCAGGTGCATCACGAACCAAACCTGACCCAGACAATTTTGACCATGGAATATGGCCAGGTGCATCAAGCACCAAGCCTGACTGAGGGATGCCTGACCGAGACAAGCATCATGGCGCACCAAGTGCTGAGCCAGGTGTTGGGCCAATCTAGCCTAGCCAGAAAATCTCACCAAAGCGCATATGCCTAGCTTGCCGCATTAGACGCTGGGTGTAGCCTGACCGAGTTAGGCCTAGCCAACATATTTAGTGCGGAACATTTTTATTTTAGTAATAATTGTGTGGGCCAAGTTTTGACCAACACTTAGTTTATTTAATTTTAAAGTTTATTTATTAAATTTGCCCATAAATAATGCATAGTTTGAAAATGGCTCATGAACTTAAAACAAGCCTAAAAGTGTAATTGACACTTTAATGTTTGGACTAACTTTTATTTTTCATGAACCAATGGTGCTCTAAATTTGTGTAATGTTATTTGGCAGGTAAATAAGAAATAATATGGCTTTTGGAAGGGAAATGCTCGTAGGATTAAATGAATTGACTGAGGATGGCTTAAATGGAGCATTAATGGTGCCTTAACAACTTGTATGGATCGTTGGGGCATAATTCACCTGGGCACAAGTCATCAAACAACATCCTAATTCATTTTTAGAGCTGTTGGAACAAAGTTGCTCGAGGATAATTTCAAGTGTAAGTTGGAGACTTTAAAGTGTGCATTAATGGTGCTTTAAGGCCATTTTCTAGTCGTTGGGAGCTTGGCTTCCCGGACAAACTCACACCAACGACATCATAGACCATTTAACTCACAAAACATCTTCACTCATCGAGGGAATGCTCTCCTTAGACAAGAAGGATCCTATGCCAAGAAATATGCACCCGTGTGCCATTATGGAGTCAATAACTCCTAATTCCAGCATGTGCTATATTTTGGACCAAGCCTTCAAAGAATTTGGGAATCCTATGAAGCTCATTAAGTCTTTCCATGGAGCATTATGAAGGCGTTAAGTCTCATTTACGATGTGACTTAATATGGAGCCGTGAACTTAATGAAGAATGGAACCCTATGTTTTCCAAAGCCCAATCGTTACAGCAATGGCATCCTAGGCCTAAGTCTTAATGTTTGTCTTTCAATAGAATAAAGTACACGAATAACATGTGCTATGCAAGTTGTCAACCGAATTTGGCCTAGTTTAGGGGTAGATTCATAAGCCAAAAAGTATCCAATGTTGGGCTATCTTTACTTAGGCTTTTAAATCATGTTTTTACTCTTGGTTTTATGTGGGAGCCAAGTTTGGCTCTACAGTATATATGTGTGCATTTCACAATGAAATAAAAAGGTTAAGTTGAGTATAATTCATATTGAATTAAGGATTAATTCCTTATGATAGCATTGTGCTGAAATGACAAATAGTCAAAGGTTGTCGTTATGATTGACCTACCTAGTTTTGATGAAGACAAGGAGTTAAATGGAATAATGATTGTGTGGACATCACAACAAACAACATGCCAAAGACTCAAAGGTCAACATCGTAGACTTAGCATTATGTTATTATTCTAGAAGTCCTAAGATGATTGCCTAGTTTTGAGTCTAGGTTAGGTAAAAAGTCTTAGAAGAGTTTTGAAATGAAATTCATATAGATGGAGGCATTACATGTAAATATATATGATAAATAGAATCATGTATCTACATTAGGCATACATGGTTTTTGTGCATATAAGAGTCATCTATTTCAAAATCATGTATTGTATGTTCTTTCATCATATAGAATGTTTACCATGGATTAAGAAAAACCATTTTCACACGCACGCACACGCACACGCACACGCACACGCACACACACACACATATTAATCGATTAACATAATTAATAATCGATTATATCTTACTGAAATTCGTTAATTAATTAAGGATTGATGTAATCGATTAAATGGAGTTATAGTGGCTAACTTCCTAGGATTTCTGACTTATTAATAGATTAAAGAGATTGATAATCGATTAAGCTTTAACTGAAAAACTATTTTTCATAAGCACGTTAATCGATTAACTAGGTACATAATCGATTAACATCAGTTAAAATCAGTTTCATATCAAAGCTGTTTTTTAACTAATGTGCATCATTCATTACTTCCAAAAAAATTAATGAGAGAAAGAAAACCAAGATTCTCATATTATAATTTTTAAAGCATCTTGCTAATCTTTGAGTGAAATCTTGTACTGTTTCTAAGGGAGAAAAGAGAGAGAAAAGAGAAAAACACTTTTCTATTGTGCTATCATTTTCATTCATTTGAAAAAACACTACATAACTTCACATTTAGTTTCAGGCTTCTTGTGAGAATTTTGTAGAGGTTTGTATAGCCGAGATGAGAGTCATTATCCGCGCATTAAGTGTGCATCAATAACTCGCCTAATATTGTGAATTCAAGGATAGTTCTCTTGATATTTTAGTATCATCATAGAAGAGAATTGTGTGTCCTCATGGAGCAGGAAGTCTTGGATCGAGCGAAACTTTAGTTTGGGCCAAAATCGCGAACGATGTAGTATCCTAGTAGACGAGTAGAGAGGTCAAACTAGCGTGTAGGCTCATCGGGTTAAGGAAGGGAGTTCTTGCTAGATGTATTGGAAGTGTGGTTGTAATCAAACAATTTTTTCCAACAGTGAAAAAATATCTCCCAAGATCAGAAAGGGAGGCGTGGATATAGTTTGCAAGTGGACCCGCAAAAGAACTAGGATAAAAATCCTTGAGCATTTTCCCTTTATCTATCTCTTTTACATTTTGTCTTTATTGACTTCTGATTTGATTGAATTCTATGATTTATGCTAAGTGTTAATAATCTATGTATAATCAAGAATCAATTTAGGGCAATAAAGATTGGTAATCATCATTGTTTGCATTGCAAGAAAACTATTTTTCAAAGATATCAAGATTCAGCATAATCATTAAAGTTGTACAGTAGCTTTCTGTTTTGCACATAGATCGGAAAAGCGGGACTAGTGATCCTCTACACCTATTCACCCCATCTAGGTGTGGTTTACCTTGCTGGTATCCAACATGTGCATTCTCCATATCTTTTTAGTTGAACCAAGATTAGAAGTTCTTATCAAGAACCAAGTTCTTGTAGCGAGGATCACCTTAGCTTATCAACACCTCAAGTGTTGTGGTGCCTATCACCTCAAGTCTAATTCATCTTCTTTTGTCTTACTTATTCAATTCCACTGCTTACTCTTTACCAAAAGCTCAATCCAACCATGAGTTTGGCTAAACACCAACCAAGATAGATCGTGCAAAGAACCTTTCCTAAAAGGGTCCACGTATATGATTTTTAACATAACTCTTTTAATAAATCTCTCATTTCTATTGGACACTCACTCTCTAGTACAATATTATTTGTAACTTCACTGTAATATATGATTATTTAGACATTGTCAAAAATATTATATTTTGTATGTTCTTTATCAACACATTCATCGTGAACTATTATATTAAATTTGATTGTCTTTTAATTTTGTTGTAAACGTTATTTTCTTTATTATATTTTTGTTGTAGAAGTTAAATCTAATTACATACACAATTAAGAAAAGAAAATTGAAATATATATGGTTTAATGTCTTCTCATTTGATTGATACATTATTTTGTTATTGGGCTTACAAGGATATTCCACAAAATAGGAAAAATAATATAATTCTTAATAATGTAATTTATAAATATTTATGTTTAGACATTACTCTATTTTTTATTCAAAGTTCATAATACAATATTTATTATCTATTTTTTTATTATAAGTTGTTTTTAAATTTTCACCTAATGCTTATTACCAAGGCAAATGTCCCAAAAAAGATAAAAATATATAAGGAAAATGGGTAGCCCAAACCAACCTGGGTAAGCCCAGCCTGAGTCCGGATTTAATATAGCCCGATCGGGCCAGACTAAAAAGCCCAAGTTCTATAAAATATACCTAATATTTTTGTTTTGAATTGGTCAGTGACTCTTTTGCCCTGGAAAATAATATAGTTACCTCATCAGGAGTTAGCTGCACCCATAAATGATATAAATGCTACTGTGACATTAGCTTTACTTACGTCAACGGCCTATATCTATGCGGGTCTTTCAAAAAAGGATTAACTTATTTTGATAAATATATTGGGTTGACCCGTTTTAACCCCTTTACTTATCACGAACATATTCAGAATGTTATATCCTATAGTTTGGATGACTTTAAATAATTAATTATGGTGATATTGAATTGTCTGACCGTTCTAACTGTATGTTGAAGTGTCCGAAAAAAATAGACAAGTAAATAAGTTATACACACACAAAATAGAAGAGTGACATATTATTAAAGGAATGAACATAGAAGTCAGTCAACCAAGACTACAACATATGTACAAGCTCAATGTGAAGACAACTTAATTTTCACACTTGACTGGATGTGTTCTTTACTTGTCTATGTTATTCATTCGTATGTGTACAATACTCGTCTGAATTTTAAAGATTATTAATCTATGGATTGAAGTAGTAATTACAAACCAAATTTATTATGTAATACTAGTATAACATTGGTCTAGTAGTGTAAGACCCTATTAAATGTTAAGGTTGATGATTTGATTCCTGTGAGCGACACTTATTGGAAGAGACAGTCATGAATTCCAAAAAATATTAGTTTCTTACTCAAAAAATGATAAGATACTCTAGATAGTACCAAAAAATTTATTATGTGGTTCATCAAATCACTTCAAATTCTAGTAATCCAAGTTTTCGAACAAATCGTCATTAATTTGAAGACAATGGACAATATCGACATTAAATAGAACATAAAGTTAGTGTCCACTAATCCATATGCAACAAAGACTAAATCAAAACTTCTTATTTAATTTTGCAGATAGCAAAAACCATTTATTGCTTGAAAATGAGTGTTATCCACTGCAAGTACAAAAAAAGGTGCCTAAAACGCTCTATTTTTGGGACTTCTCTGTACAAAGGCATTTTCTCTTTCTCATAAGATTACTTGAATAGCCATAAAGCCTTAAATTATTACTCAAAATTACTATTGAGCAATTAATGGCAGTGCAGAAGAAAAGAGAAGAAACCAAACTAGTGAAGATAAGTCTCAACAAACATTTATTTCAAACAAGAAACTCAGACTTTCAACGACTTTTACATCAGCTATATCAAATGTACGACCTATAGATAGTCTTGAACAACGAACAATGAAAAAGAACAATACTTTATACTTGAGAGAAAAATATGAAACACATTGGAAACTATATGTTTCTAATTCGAATAGTTGTTCTATCTTTCGTTCAAAGCACTGAACTAAATTAAGTAGTTGTTCTTCAATAATTTCTTATTTAATTGCAATTATTCAATTTCATATTTATTAGATTCTTTGAGTGCAATTGGAAGACTTGTAATTCTTTTGATCTTATTCTTTGGATATCTTAACTGAAAACTGGATATAAATAAATTTGTTTTATTTGTGTAAGATAGAAAAATTATTTTTTTATATAGTAAATTACAAAAAAAGGTATGAAGTTAATTGTTTATATTATGATTATTTTGGTTGTTTTTTAAACTATTTTTAAATATACATTTTTTAATATTTACCATCATATATATATTGTTTTTACTATAAATTTTTTAATTTTTAATATTGCATAACAAAGACTAAAATATATATTAAAATAACCAATATTAAAAAATAATATGACACACAAATAAATAGAAGCTGCTAAACTTGAATTACATAATTCACAAAATAAATAAAACAAAAATGTCAAGTTTTATAGGGGTGAAATGAGAAGTCAAAAAATTGAAAAATAAATGAGCTAACCAATATAAATTCAACCCATGATTTTAGAGGTATGAAATTATTTTTCTTATGTTGTGATTATTTTGGTATTTTTTACATATATTTTAAATATACATCTTTTCATATTTGTCATCATATATTTTACTCAAAGACACGCATATTTTAAATATATATTTTTTATATCATTTTTTATTACTTCATTACAAAAGCTAAAAAAAATAAAATAAAAGACTATAAAAACCAATATCAATATTTAAAAGCAACATGATAAATATTTATAATATGGAGTTTGGTGGAAGTGTAAATGAGATGGGAGATAACCTTGAAATTAAGGGTAAAATGCGAATTGACATTTCAATAAAAAAAATAAGTCAACTTTGAAATAGACAACCGATGGTGGATGATCTTCCATTTTTAGCTTCCTTTCCAACAAAAATTAACTGAGTTTATAATCTAGATAGGTTGTCAAACATACTTATACTGGAACTTTAAGCTTATTTTTTAAGAAAAAACAAAAACTACAAATTTTCATCTATACCAAACAAGCACTAAGTACTACTTGGAAACTCGACTTAACCTAAGAGATTAGTGAACCACTATAAAACTTTGCTTTTGATGTTCTTTCTTCCACTCTTTTACTACTTCAGTTATTTTATGGTACAATAAAAGTTTTAACACGAGAGTTAACATTGTGAGTATTAAGTGCACTCTGCAAATTTATGGTAAAAGACAAGTTAATTGTCTACTTTTATGTTATCTGGAAAACTAGAGGAGTTAATTGTCTAATTTTTAAACAAGTTAAATATAATTGTATTTGTTCAAGAAATATTCGCATTTTAGAAAAAGTTAGTAAAAACAATTCAACTGTCCTTCTCATGTTATATATATTTTTATTTTAGGGTGTATGTAGAAAATTATGGAGATTGAAGTTGATGTAGCAAACACAAAAAGGCGGTTGCTGAATTTTGTTGTTAAGTTTTATAAAATAATTTAATATTAAAAAAAATTCACAAGAAATTATATGACAAGATAAAAAATTAATCATTCGTAGTAAATGTGTCTAGCAATTATTTGAGCTCCCATGATTTGACAACTAAAACTTTGTATACAAGATAGAAAATGGGATAGGTGATATCATTGGATCTAGTGATCAATGGACCCAATTTATCTTAGATACATGTGATTTAATTTTATACATTCATATCATTACACAATGTTATTACTAGATGTGATCATTCATTGGATGAACTTAGTCACTAAACATATTTAACTTAACATTCAAAACTAATTTGCTTTATGTAGAGAATTGGATGCGGTTGAAAAACATTTATTTGATAAATCCATTATAATATAAAACTTTTAAACATAGATAAGATTGATATTTATACTTCCTAAATTTAATTATTCGTTAGTTAGTCGTCAAAAAATTAGGAAAAAGCAAGAGATTATTAGATTAATAAGTTAGTTCTAAAAAAATGTTTTTTCACTTAAAAACTAAAATATTAAGGATCAAATAATCTCCTTCTTTTTTATGATATAAAAACGAAATTAAATTTGATTGACAAAGTCTGAGGAGAAATGCAAGGCTTGCCCCAAGACTAATCAATAAGAAAGTTTTTCAAAAGATGTTTAAAACAATTTTGAAATAAAATATAAGGAATACAACTTATGAGAATTCAAAGTATACATAAGCAATAGTAAGCATAACTTATCATATTGCAACAATTTGTTAGATAAGACAAATATCATATCAAATAATATATAAATCAAATATTTCACTATCATATAAAACAAATATCTACAACTTCAATTAATCTAATTTCTCTCAATTTCTCCTTTTTATTGTCATTAGACAAGAAAGGTAACATGAGGATACCATCATGGTAAAAAAATATAAATTACAAAAGTTCCAATGAAAAATGTACACAAAGGATAGGATTTTTTAGACTAAGATGGCGGAAGGATTGGATTTATTGAATTCTCACTAGGGTGGTTTTGTAGCGTAGCCATTATACTATCAAATTGGTCTTTGACAATATATATATTCCTTTAAGTCTTCAAAATTTGTAGGCTTTGTTTTCTTTTCAGAAACTTATACTTTCCATTTCCTTTGATGCATGAGGAACTCTATCATCTTGGTGTCCATTGAGGCATCCAAATTGTCTTCATTACTCTTAGTCATACTTCTTTTTCGTTTTAGATATTGTCCTTGTTCATGTTGATGATCGTTAGTCCTTGACAAATCTTTGATGGAACCATGCCCACGATTGTTCCTTAAAAATGATGCAACAAACGTGAATAAAATTGGAAGCTCAAAATTCCCAAGAGAGTTCAAACTCTACTTTCAAATGAGCACATAAAAATAAGTCCTTTATGTCAACAACTTCTCCATAATGTGCAAGGATTCACAAATTTCTTCCAACTTAAATCCTTGTGAAACACTAAACAAAAGAGGCAGTTTTATCAAACAAGTTATAGGAAGTGGCTAAGAATATGTCCAAGCAAGTTCACTTGTTGTCTAAGCAAAATGGTTCTCATGCGCGAAACAAAGGCCATGGTGCGACAAGCACATGCCATGGTGCGCAAAACATGAAATCTGATGTGCCACATAAGGCACCAAGTTCATGTCAGGGAAGGCCAAGGTGGAGTCAGCATGCACCAAGACATGTGTCTTGGCCAAGGACTGATGCGCCAACACTATCTGATTTTGACTGTGTCTGTATGCAGGTCAAGTCTAGTAGAATGACTGAGGCTGATGGGCATGAAAAACTTAACTAACTAACCAACTCATTTAACATATTTAACACATGTCTAAAAGAAAGGGTAGATTGCTTGTGTTAGGTATCAGTGGTTACAATACACCTAGAAGGGGGGGGGGTTGAATAGGTGTCGCGGTTAGAATTACCGCTTTTCGCAAATCAACACTTAATGCTGAATCAACCCTAATTAATCGATTAAGGAAAGGAAGATAATCGATTATATGCACAATCTTAATCGATTAACAAAAAGAACAGTTTTAAACAGAAACAGTTTTAAACAGAAACAGTTTTAATCGATTAACAGAAACAGGATAATCGATTAACACAACAATATTAATCGATTAAACAGAACCAGTAAGCAATTACAGAAACGATTAAATGCAGAACAGATAACCGATAACAGAACGAATACAGAGCTTACAAATTTGTATATCAGAATAGCTTGCAATACAACAAAAGAACAGAATGTATTAGTTGAATCAAATATACAAATTAATCGATTGAAAACAGTAAAGAGAGAGAGAGAAACAAATCCTGCAACTCGAATTTTTATCCTGGTTCGTTTGCTGTCCACTGCAAACTACATCCAGGCCTCCCGGCTGACTTGGGAGATTTCCTTCACTATAATCGAATCAATGTAATTTACAAACACATTATCCAATTACAACACTTAGCAAATGACAAGAAATCAAAGAAACTATTCAATGGTTTGACTCCCTTCCTACCGATAAAGAAAACGTTTCTTTCGGCGTAGCCCCAGCCAAAGAATCTCTCGTTCTTTCCTTTTCTTACACTCTAAGCTATGAAGAAACACACAATCTCTACTGGTGATACGACACCAAGAGATTCCCTTTCACAACAATTACACAAGAATTACAAGAGTAATATTAAGCTATACCTAAGCTCAAATACAACATGAAGGCTTTACTCTAATGCACATTTAACACAAACACATGTGAAATGACAAGTATTAGTTATGAAAACAGAAGTTACAGAATCATAAAATTCATGAAAAATGCATCAAAAATATGCATGAACATGTGAGGGAAAACATGAGAGATTATAACATGAAATGCACTCAATCCTAAAGCAAGGAATCTCTCATTTCTAAACTCACTAATGCAATTAACAAATAGATGCAGCAATTAACACGTAGAATGCTCTAACTCTCTAATAAATGCAACATGCAACTTATGAGATTAATTCTGAAAACGCAGTTTATAAAGAATCAGTCCAGAACCCCAGATAATCGATTAAATACCTTCTTAATCGATTAACGGGACTAAAAATCATAACTGATTCTGTTTTTCAGTTTTTCAGTTTCAACAACTTAAAAATCAGTTAGGTTAATCGATTAACGTAAACCTTTAATCGATTAACTGCATTACAAAAACGTGTTCCAGTGGCAACCACTTTACACAGCAGTTGGGTTAATCGATTAAAGGTATGGTTAATCGATTAACACTAAATAAAATATGTATTTTCAAATAGAAAACATCAAATATGTTATGCACTTAGATAATACATGTTTGACACTTAGTTTTATGCCTAGAATGCATATATACATGTATTTATGTAATGCATGAACATATTATCAAATGAACATATCTCATGGATGAAATGATTTAAAGATAAATGCATATGAGACATGTTTTAGGTGCCCTAAGCCTTCGACTCAACTTTATGACACACAACTCTTCTAGCAGCTACATTGTTCCTCGGCTTGGCCAAGTCATGGCTGAGATATCCCATAAATGTGGAACAACCTTGGCCTGGTAAACTTGGCCATGTAAGTTGGTCTTGACTTGATCAGTCTCAGTTAGACCAGTCTTTCCATCCTCAGTCAGATTTGCCTCTCTAGCTTTGGTCAGATCAGCCTCGCCAATTTTGCCATCCTCGATCAATTGGTGCATCTTGACTCGACCTTGGCCTTTCTTGACTAGAACACGATGCCTTATCTGTCACACTAGATTTCATGCTTTGGGCACCAATGCCTATGCTTGGCACACCATGGCCTATGTTTGGCGCACCATGGCCTATGCTTAGTGCATCAGAACCATTTTGCTTAGACAACAAGTTAACTTGCTTGGACATATTTTTAGCCACTTCCCATAACTTGTTTGATAAGTTTAACAATATTGGCGTAGATTTACATGTGTGGAGAGCAATATCTAGGTAAGTGGATGACCAATGGTTAATGTTCATTGACTAGTTCTGAAGATAAGAGACATTCACCTTCATAATTAACATCCAAGTGTTAAAAGTACATGGTAAGTCTTGGTTGTGTCTCATATATATGCAGAGGGTACTTTCCAATCTCTTCTAACTTGAAGAAGAATTTCACAATGTCAATCATATATGGTTGAGGGGTTGATGGGTATGAATTGTTTTTGGACTAATTTAGGAAATGTGGCTCCTACTATTATAAAACTAGGGTGGTTTTGTGGTGGTGTTTGGTTTTCGGTTTGGATTTGTGAAGAGGAGTGTCTTCTTGATCTTGGATACATTTTGATGAAGACACCAACATCAACAGAATGAAGAAAATTGTCAAACATTTTCAAGCAAGGAAAGCACACACAACAAGATAGAGAAGATTTAAGTTGTTTTCCAATATAGGTCTAACCTTTATGAGTCATTCTTACTTACTATCACACAATGCTCTTTAAAATATTTTAAAATTATTTTACAAAGTTTTAAAAGGGTGCAGAAGAGTTACAAGGTCCTAAAAAGAAGTTTTTAGAGTACCAAGTATGACGTTACTTGAAACAAGGTATCGAGTTACTTGAAACCGAGTAAAAGGTTATTTGAAACAAAGTAACATGTTACGTTTCAGGAGAAAAGGCTAGTATACGATTATTGTAAGTGAGTAATCAATTACATTGTTGGACAATAGTCCATTAACTGATTACCATGAAACAATAATTGATCATTGTGTTTTTTAATGTAGTTTTGAATTTGAAACTCAACCAACATCTATCCAAACAAATCATCCTAATATTCTAAAACAAATCACATTTGAACAATACTTTCATTTTCACACTTGTGCGTTCAATTCTACTATGTTTATCAGAAAACAATCTCCTCACTTTTTGAAGTTTTAAAAAACAAAGAGAAAAGTTTGTTATTAAGTTTGATTATTCTTATAAAGGATCCATACATCAACTAGATTGTGTATAATGGTCTTTAGCCTACTAAAGTCTTCTTCTAAATCATAAATCAAAGATCCCCATCAGCTTTGGTTAATGGGTTTGTAAATAAGAAAGTAATATGCTTTCTTGGGGGAACTTGGATGTTCTAAAGAGAGAGTCTTTGTATGAGACTTGTAATAGAAACTCATATTGAAATAGTGGAAATGCCTTGAATCAAGTAAAATGGACGAGACGTAACATTCAGTTATTGAAGATGGGCGATAATATATCTCGATGTGATTCTCTCTGACTCTTACTCTATAATTCTTAGTATTCTTCAAATTTGTTGCAATCCTAATTCACTCCTTTTTAGGTTTACTATCTTGTGTTTACAATTGGCACCAAATTAAATTTTTTGGTAATTTGTTCCTTGGTCCTGTTTAAAATACACATAGATTGCACCTTCAAAACCCTTTGCATGCGAATGTTCTAACATAAATTGACCTCCAAATTTTGTTGAAAAATACTATGACTTTTAGAAAATAAGAATTAGAATCTTCATAGAGTATCAAGATTTATACAAAAGTAGTGCCATAAAGGAAGGACTGTTTATCCCCAACATAATTATTGATGGGGCTAAATATCATAAGCCTAAGGGAGTATAGAATGATGACGATAAGAAAATAGGCCAATTCAATCTTAAAGCCAAAAACATCTTAACTTTTGCACAAGGAATAGATGAGTTCTTTAGAGTATTTAATTAAATATATACAAAAGAAATGTCGGACAAGTAAGAAACATCTCACTAAGGAATGGAAGTTAAAAGATCTAGGCTAAATATTTTTTTTACAAGAGTATGAAATGTTTAGGACAAAACTAGGGGAGAAAATCCCAAGCCTTAAAAAGAGATTCACACATTTGATAAACCACTTAGCTACCCTTGGAAAAGTACTATGAAATAGTGACTTTAACCTGGAAGTTCTTAGATGACCAACAAGAGCATGACAACCAAAAGAGATAACAATGTCTCAAATGAATAGTTTGTCCAAAATATTTTTGGCTGCACTATTTAGAAAATTGCATGAACATAAATTGTAATTAAGCCAATTAGAGCAACACAAAAACCTCCTTTGTAATTCATGAGCTTGTACTTACAAAGGATGTCTTGAAAAAGTGCTACGAAGTGATTGGATAGAAAGATCCAATTAAAGGATTCGATTGATAATTGTACCATGAGAGAAGGTGTGACTTCAATTGAGTTCACATGTCAGATCTCGAGAGAGGGTGACACATATCAAAGAGCAATGTGTCCTCACAACTTAAAGTTCATGAAATGGAGCAAAACAACGATTTGTGAGTGTAAGGTGGTAACCCTTATCCTGAGAACTCTTTCTAAATTATATTTCATTCCTTTTTACTATTTTCCTAATTATTCTTGTCAAATAGTCAATCGTTCTAAATTCACTTTTAATTATTATTTGAGTTAAGTATAAATTAATTGAAATAATTAAAGGAATTTTCCAATCCTTATGAGATCGATATTTTATTACTTGATGACATAGTCATGCAGTTGCGATTTGCCATATAACTCCCTACTCACACTTAAACATGCATCACCCATATCTGCTAATTCTACCCACTTTCCACCATGGGTTAATCACCCTTCCATATTTTTTTGGACACTTATTAAATAATTATTCTGCCACATATACATATGAAGAAGTGAGGTGATGTTTGTTATGCAGACGTGCAAGAAGCATTTTTCTTTGGTTTAAAAATTTGGAGAAATTGGAAAGTACATAAATTTGAGTTTCATTTCTAGATTGTTATCGATATCTATTGTTGCTACCACAAAGTGGATTGACTACCCCAAAGTTACTAATTAATAACGCTCATTTTTTGGGATTCAACAACTCTTTTGGACGTTGTTTATGTGAGTGTACTAGAATGTCGGGTAAAAATCAATAGCATATACACTAGCATTATACTGTGTTATACATTCAACAACACTCCATCTAGTGAGCGTTGTTATATGTATGACACATATAACAGTGCTAGCTCTAGGGAGCGTTGTTGTATGTTATACTTATATCAGCGCTCACTCTAGTGAGCGCTGTTATAAGTGATACATACAACAACACTCCTTCTAACAAGCCTATTATATGTTATACATACAATAGTGCTCGCTAGAAGGAGAAATGTTGTATGTTATATATATAACAATGCTCCATCTAGCGAGTGTTGTTGTATATACAACAACGCTCCCTCTAGTGATTGTTGTTGTATGTATCACATATAACAACGCTTGTCAAAGCTCTCCTAGAAAGCATTATTGATTGTTGTACATATTAATGCCTACATATATACATTCAACAACAACACACGAATATATATATATATATATATATATATATATATTCTCATTAGCATATATCAACAAGTGTATATTAATATCAATGCAACACAATACAATTACATACAAACAATATCATACCAATTATATTTAGGTAGAGACAATAAGATAAAATTATAAAGGTATCCATCACTACTAATTACAAACAAACAAAATTAAGATAAAGTTATACAATGACATCCATTAGCAAATTTGTGAACTACTTTTTTCTTTTCTTTGATCATTTGAGGATTGTATTGTCCTTGTTTGGAAGAACATATGGATTCACCCAAATTCCCTTGTTACGATCATCTCTTCTATATAAACCATCATCTATAGTTGGTCTGCTCTCATGTAACTGTGATGTTCCCAAAAACGGATCATCTTGAGCATCAATATCATCATGTACATTGTCATCAATATTATTGACGATTATTTTATAAGGCAAAAGAACAATGGATCATTTCATATCAGATAGGTCACTAACATAGTATTCTTGTTGAGCTTGTGATGCTAAAATAGAAGGCCCACATGCATGAACGCTAACTCATCATCTCGAAATTCATTATTGTTATCAACCCAAATACAACTAAACACCAACAATCGAAATATTGTGTAATCAAATTCTCGTATTTGTTCAACGTTCTAGATTATGACATATTCACATATATTGAGTTTGTATCTTTGACACTTGACATATGTATAGTTTGAGCAATAATAGTCACCCTATTTTGCATTTTACTTTTATCATTTTTATTTTTTTTTGCATAAAATGTGAACCCATTAATTATGTAACCAATGCAAGATAAAACATGAATACTTGGAACTTTCTCTAACAATTTTAACCTTTGGAAACCAAATGTGCATTTATATTCAACTCATCAACAATGTGATCTCTTAGCCATTTTATAAAACATTGATTATGCTCTCTAAAGTCCAATTTTCTTTCTTACTTGGGTTTGATATCCTAAGCATCTCCTTTTATCTTTGAACATATGGCTCAACCACGTCAACATTATGTAAAACATATAAGTATGTATCGTCCAATTTTGTTATTGATATAGTCAATATTTTTTTCCCAGTAATCCATTTACCAAATGTTCTTTCTGCATAACGATGCTTTGGAATGCCTAAAAATCAGCACCGGTAAGGTATCTAGTACAAAAGTCAAGAGCTTCTTCAACAATATATTGTTCAGCAATACAACCCTCTAGTCTTGATCGTTTTGACATACCCTTTCAATGTCTTCATATAACACTGAAAATGGCACATTCATCTCGTATAGGAAGGCCACATACTTATATCTCTCGTATAAGATGAATGCTTAGATGGATCACTATGTGTAAGAAAGAACGTCAGATATACATCTCAAGCTCGCACAAAGCCAAAATAATTTGTCTTTTCAATGTAGGTAATTTACCTAGGTCAATCACTTTGCTACAAATTGCCTTGAAGAAGAAACATAATTTAGTTATGGTTCCTCGAACCTTTTTAGGTAAAATGGATAGTATTCCAATAAGCATGAAATGCTCCATGAGTAGATAACAATCATGAAATTTAAGACCTTTTAACTTGAGGAATTTCATTTATACGAGGTTCCTATTGTTTGAATAATATCCCTATGGAACTTTAACACCATGAAAAAACTTACAAAATTCTATTTTCTCTATCCTAGACTAAGTATTAGCTACTATGGGTATAAATGTATGTTTATTGGTACCAATTCCATTCTTATTTTCATACTAACCAAGTCCAATCTTGCATTTAAGCCATCTCTGGTCTTACTAGGAACATTGAGTAAGGTACCAAGGAGACTTTCAAATATTAGTTTTCAATATGCATCACATTGAGGAAATGTCTTACATATAATGAGCTCCAATACGACAATTCAAAGAAGATTGACATTTTTCCACCATTTTTGACCATTTTTCCTACAAAAAGTTTACCAAAGTTATTATTCGAACCCTATAGCTTTTGAAATAATTGATCACTCGTCAACGACAAAGGAATAAGACCTTCTTCATGGTTCCCGTTGAATGTTTTTCTCTATCTCTGATAGTGATGACATGGATGCAAAAATATATTATGTCCAAGGAATACATTCTTCTTATAGTGTTCCAACCTCATCAAATATGTATTGTCTTCACATACATGACATGAAAAATACCCTTGTGTACTATATCATGACATATTATCATATGTAGGGAAATCACTAATTGTGTCGAATAACAAAGCCCTCAAGTTGAACTTCCTTTTCCTATACCCATCATATACCTCTATACATGTCTCCTACATTTGCTTCAAGTATTCAATCAATGGAGTTAAGCATATGTCTATGCTATTTCCTAGGAGTTTAGGTATAGAAATTAACATTGATAAACTTATAGATTTGTTCTTCAAGCATAGCTAAGGAGGTAGGTTGTATCTCGCCAACATTACTAGTCATGTTTTGCGGGAGCTACTTGAATACTATGTGAGTTAATTACATCAGTTTAAAATACAAGGCGAAGATTTCTTGATTTTTGACATGTGCTTAAATCTTGATTTGATGGAAAATATCATACGATCTTTTTGGGAGTTGAGTCTTTCTTCTTATATCACAAGGCATTATATTTAGGACACAAATTTAATGAAGCATATGCATTCAAAAATAAGATACAATCATTTTCGCAAGTATGTATCATCATGTAGTCCATGCTAATGGAGTATAACATTTGTTTAACATCATAGGTTCAAGAAGGGAGCAAATTATCCTTTGGCAACATATCCTTTAAAAGTGTAAGTAAGTCTGTGAAATTCTTATCACTTTGTCCATTAACAGTTTTCAACTTATACAACTTTGACACTACTGCAAATCTTATGACTTTAGTACAACCATCATATAATGGTTTCCGAGTATCACTTATCACACGCTCAAACATCTGAGGACAATCTCAAAGATCATTTTTGACAATATTTATCATTTCTTCGAAACGATTGCCCTCATATGTATTTGTGGTGATATATTTTGTAAGGATCTTATTAGTGTAAACAAGTTTCGTCTTAGGGATGACAAAATTACTCGAGACATGGATACCCACTAAAATACATACAACATATACTCCTAAAAATAGCTTACGTGTGAGAACAAGTATCATGATACTCGCCCTGTAGGTACCTACATATTTATAAATTTATTTTTTAATTAAATAATTTATATATATTAAACTTTTTATTATTTTACATTTATATATTATCTATTTTATTATTATTTTATAATGAACTTTAATAATGGAAATATAATGACAAAATTAGCATGTACATAAATTTTATCAATAATTATTATAAAAATATTGATCATTTCAAAATATATACATATACATTTAAACATAAAAATTCATTGGGAGCCTACGAATACCTACTACCCGTACGAATACCATCTCTTTTCTCATCATGCCTTGTCAAAAATGTGTAACTCTGATATACTAAGACACATTAAATGAAATTTTAATTCGGTTGGAGTAACAACATTTTTAGTTGTAAACCTAATAAATGAATCCACTTCATCCTTATACTCTTTCATCAATCGATTGACACTCATCAATTTTTTTGTTATTAGCAATTTATGGATAAGATGTATCTTGGTCCATTTTCTAAACACGAATTGACAAAAAATATAAGAAGTAAATCCCAAAAAAAACTTGGAATTAAGCTTACCAAGTAGAGCAAAGACATTATTACAAGCCCTAAATCATGTAATAAAGTGAAGGAAGAAACCCTAACTCAAGCTTAATAAAATAAAAAGGCAAATATAGTTTTGGAAAACTCACTTTTGGTGTTGTAGATTTTGGTGTTCAATGAGTGAATGATTTTGTTGTCGAATGAGTGAATGATTTCAATGTTGAATGTGATTTTCGGTGTTAAATAATTTTTAGTGTTGAATGAGTGAATGTAGAAAAATTTGAAGTGTTTTTGGGTCTGATTGCACTTGGAATTGCTGAGAATTAAAGATTCAACAACGCTCATTTCAGTGAGCGTTATTGAAAGTATGTATCCATGACATTCAACAGTTGTGACTTAAGGAAGCACTGTTAAATATATGACATTCAACAACACTCAATTAAGGAAGTGATGTTGAAGATATGATATTCAATAGTGCTCACTCAAAGGATCGTTGTTGAATCATTAAATCATAATGTTTTTTTAAAAGTTGTCTATCTCAGAAGTAACTAGATTATATTAAATAAAATATATAAATTTATTTTAAAATTTTATCATATTTAAATTTATATTAATAATTTATGTTATATTAATTTTAATAATTTATCATATACTCATGAACGAGATCTTAATGAATGAATTATGACATTGATAAATGATGTTAATAATTTCTTTTAATAATATGAATTATGACATTCAACAACGCTCATTTAAAGGAACACTATTCAATATATGCCAATTATTTAAATAAAAACTATTTTGATTTGTTAGAAGAATATTTGGTTGAATAAAAAATATTATATATCAATGTACCCATGAGTGTAAATTAGATTATTATATATTAAATACAAATTGAGAAAAGATAGAAGAATTGTAGTATAATGTTCAACATATTATTATTCTCATTTAATTTATTGTTCATCTTCTTCTCTGTGATGGAATAAATATTATACATGAATATCATTCAATAATTTTCACTTTAAAACAAAACATAAAATGTAAAAATTAAATTTAAATTCTGAAGTTTAGAACTTGACAATATGTTAATAAAATTTATTATCAAAATTATGATTAATTATTTTTATAAATATTTTTAGTAGTAGTTGTTGTTAATTGTGTAGGAATTATGATATTTGACAACACTCTTTTAAAGGAGTGTTGTTGAATTATGAAATCAGACATTCTACAACACTCACTACTATGACATTCAACAACGCTCACTCGAAGGAGCGTTGTTGAATTTATGTTGCATTTCAATATGAAACTATGAAATTCAACGATGCTCTCTTAATGGAGCATTGTTGAATATAGGACACTCAACAATGCTCATTTAGAGGAGCGATGTTGAATCATAACATTCAACAACGCTTACTTAAAGGATCATTGTTGTATATATGATATGTAAAGATTCAACAATGCTCACTTAAAGGGGCGTTATTAAATGTGCGATTTGCATACATTCAACAACACTCCTTTGAACGAGTGCTACTAAATGTCATAATTTCTTTTACTACACAGTTAACAAATGCATCCAGCAATAACATGACACAACACTAAAACACATTCAGCAACACCAAAACACATCCAACAACATCAAAACACGTCCATAACAACAAAAGACATCCACAACATAATAACACAACCAACAAATCAAAACATTAAATACATAAAAACCAGAAATAAACATAGAATAGAAAATGCATTCATTGGTTAATTGTAGTCAAAACAGAAATGATAAACTCAAAACAGAACATAAATTGTATTCTTTTCATTAATTGGTTAAACTAGCACAATATATTATATTCCCTAAGCTTATGATCTATAC
This sequence comes from Lupinus angustifolius, assembly GCF_001865875.1. NCBI lineage: Eukaryota > Viridiplantae > Streptophyta > Magnoliopsida > Fabales > Fabaceae > Lupinus > Lupinus angustifolius. Next base: position 1,021 of record NW_017721126.1, on the reverse strand, counting down.
ATTTTATTGTCCAAACTACAATCTATACATTGTATTCCCTACACTTGTCACTAATACATAGTATACAATTTGATCAATCTTCCATAAGTTTTGTGATTTGGTCAGGTGTGTATGAATCTGCATCAAACTGGACTGAAGTTGGTTATTGTTGAATGACCTTCTTCATGAAATTCATGACATAATAGCCACAATCATTCTCAATGGTTTGGCAAGGGAACTACAATTAAGTTGACTACTACACATATATAGTTGTTTGAGATATGTGAAAATACCTTTACATGAGACCATTTGATATGGTTTGATGTAGATTTAGAACGAATATGAGTTATGTAAATTTGCAGCCCCCTGAAAAACAAAAAAATGATTAATTAGTTGTAATCCAAATGATAGTGAAATATAAAATAGTACTTAAATCCACTTACCTAGTGAACATTTCCTTCATATAGCGGGATACTTGTTTGGATTGTCATATTCCAATGAATCGAAATAGTATATTTGTTTTCAATCCAATTATGATGATCAAAATCCAATGAGCCCTACAATACATATGCATACGGTTAGTAAATATTAAGTACAACACATACTAAAGGCATTTCAATTATGTTTACAAAAAAAGCTCATCCAGTATTAAAAGGTGGCAGAAATAAATCTTTCTCTATGTTGGATAAACATATCACCAATATGTTATAGTTGCCTCCCTCCCTTCTTCTTTTCTATCCGGGTTACTCATCAACAAAGGGGTTCTTTTGTAGGGACAAGAACATCACCAACTTTTGATCTTTCAAAAGATTTTTCAACTACTAACTGATGACTGGAGGACTACTCTCCTTCTTCCACTATTGATATTGACTGACCTGTTGAGAGGACAAGAAAAAGAAAAAAAAAGTGGAGTTTGGTTATGTTCGAGTGTGTAAGCATTTATTTCCGCAGTTGATTCATTTTCTCAAAAAGCGTATAATTCTTATCCAACTACTTCTCCCATTCCAATAAGTCTTATGAAACAAATTTGGCTTGTTGTAGT